>NC_073693.1:84594984-84836245 GCF_029784155.1 Uranotaenia lowii
TACAAAGAATTAAAGTTGTTCTTTCACATTCAACCAACCGTTTGCTTCATAATACTTTTTGATATCATCAGGAGAGCTGTTTGATGAAAAGCCTTGGAAAAAAAGATATTTTAAGATTTTGAAATTGCACTTTTACTAACAGAAAACAATTTCAAATACAAAATCAATTTTGTCTATTTGATACTCAAATAATAGGCTTTCAAACGTAGAAAACCTCGGTGATCAAAGTTACCCCGTTTTACGGTATATTTTGGAAGAACGAGTCAATCAATGGGCTAGTTAACTTGAGTTTAAATAACATCCTATGCGATATAATCTGTAAAATAAAATATGACAGACAGATAGACAGACAGACAGACAGACAGACAGACAGAAATATATTTTATATATATATAAATCAGTGTCTTCATTCAATTGAATGGAAAGCATCTATAAATACAATATATCATCTAATTTTGTTTAAATTTACTTGTTAATTCAATAAATCATCTTATTTTGTCAAAAAGCTTACGTTTATCGCTAATCAATAAAAATCCTTCGAGGATGTTTAAAATTATGTAAATTTTTTTGTTCTTTTTGTATGGGTGCCCCCTGTTCATGGATTCGGAAGGGTTTGATAGTATTAAAGAAATTATTTCAGTTCTTGAAAACGGCTACACACCAAATTTCACGTTAATCGGCTAACTACATTCCGAAAATTGTGCAAATTGTGTTAATTTTATGTTAATTTTGTATGGAAGTCCCCCTCTTTTTTTTATTCGAAGGTGTTTGCAAGTACTATGGAAACCATTCCCGGTCTTAAAAACGGCTTTACGACAAATTTCACGTTAATCGGTTCAGTACTGTACGAAAATTGTTCGAATTGCGAAATTTTTTTGTAAATTTTGTATGGGAGCCCCCCGTTTTTTAAGTTGAAAGTATTTTAGAAACCATCTCCAACCACAAAAAGTCTCATATACCAAATTTCACATTAATCGGTTCAGTAGTTTTACAGTAGACATACATACAGACAAACATTCATTTTTATAAATGTAGCTTTATACCATTTATACCTTTATAGATTTGGAGATAACTATGAGAAACTGAAAAACAGGCTGAAGTTTTGTTTTAAATCAAGAAGCCAGCCAATCTAGCTTTTTGAATAATTTTTAAGCAGTATATACTGCTGGTGGAAATTGAATATTTATCAAAAAACAGAAAAAAAGACTTTTTACATCTATTGTATGCAACGAACTCTTTCGACAAAAAAAAAAACAAAATAAAACAAATAGTTCGGTAGAAGTGCTCAGATTATACTTTAAAAGACTATCAATATCATCTAAGTTTTTACGATTACGGCAATAGCATGTACTAAGAGCACAATCATTTGCTTCTTGTATTTCGAGGTTTCTTCAAAATTGAAGTTTTGTGTTTTTGTTCTCAAACTTTGAATCATTTGAACTTCTTTTTTCCGGACTATTTCCTCCTTCGTGGAGTTGCTTATATACAAGAAAGCGCCATCGATAACCCAACGAGACTTGTAATTTAAAATTTACGTAAGAATAGAAATTCTTAAAGCAGTACCACCCTATATGGTGTTGAAGCTTAGCGCCCAGCAGAACTTGAGTAGGCCGACCAATTCCTAAGTGTAGAGCACTCGGAAAACGGATTATAAATTTATTTAGTTCATCTTTGGTTGGAATACCATACAGACTAACTTAAAACTAAGAAATACTACTAAATCCTAATTTAAATCTACGTTTACACATATGGAAATTACCATCGTACACTGAGTTGAAACGTTCACAACATTTATCTATGGGATGGTTTTGGCCATATGCCATACGGTGAAAAGGTATCCAGAGGAAATGACGTTGTCGTAGTATCAATCTAACTTTCCGTTTACACCCCTTGGGGTCGTTTGTTTGGTGCGTTTTGATAAATAAGTGGTTTCGAAGGAACTCACGAGGTGCACTGTGAACCTCGAAGATGAAAACTGCGTAGGTATTATAAAAAAATTCTACTGATAATTCTGGAATTTTGAAAATTACTTTTTAGGAGGAACTTTTGTTTGCCTGCCAATTTTCCTTCCATTCAGATAAGGGGGCATCCATAAATTACGTAACGCTCCTAGGGGGGGAGGGAGTAAGCTCGAGCGTTACGAATTGTGACATAGGGGAGGGGGGGAGGTATGCTCATCGTTACGTAACGATTTTTCCTTAAAAATTTCAGTTTACTTAATCGCAGCTATTTTGATGTCATGGCATTTTCGCAGAATGATAAACATACCAAAATTTGCTTAAAATTTGTAGGCTTCAACATGATTGAAACTGGTTTGTAACCTTTCCCCTTTAAAGATTTTGAATTAGACTCCGACAAATGCGGATTGAATATCCGTTAAATATCCGGTGGAAAACCGAATATTAGGTTCAACCTTAAGATGGAAATTTTACTATTTTTATCTCAATTGAATTAAAAAATGCAATTTTGATTACTCCGACGAATAGTACTAAGTTGAGTATATTTAGCATAACAAGTTATACTGCTTATGCCGACAAGTTATACTCCTTAAACAAACTAAAGTAAACAAGGTAGATCATCAGTGAACAAGCACAGAACAACTCGGATAAAGACAATCAATTTATTTTATCAAAGAGTTATCATCAATGAGTACTAAGAAACGATTTGGATAGATATAAATTCCGTTTTGTTAAACGTTAAAAAAAATATGTTAAATTTTTTTTTTGATCTTCGAAAATCTGTATTTAAAAACATGAGAAGATGGGGGGGGGGGGGTAATTATCAGCGTTACGTAATTTTCGAAGGGGGGTACGTCGAAGCGTTACGATTTGTGACATACGGGGAGGAGGGGGTTAAAAAAGTGCATTTTTTGCGTTACGTAATTTATGGATGCCACCTAACAGCTATCAAAATGTGTTAAAACATCGCGGACCAAATATGAGATATCCCGGTTTTTCACTTGCCGCGATTGTGCTACACGCAAAAGCAACCCAATTGTTACAAATTTAATCATGAAACTATATTCTACAAAATTTAACAAAACTCTTTTGATAACTCAAAGATACTAATTTTTTTGAATTTGGACCAGATATTTCTGAGATATAGAATGTCGAATATCGCTGTTTAGCGGCTAAGTTTTCTTCGTAGTCCTTAATGTGTTAAAAGAGGTTCAATTGTTGTAGTTTGCTTCATTCAACAATCAACATAATTCTTTTGAGCTGGCAAAGTGAAAATAAAAAGAAAACCATTACTTCCCGTATAGCTGACACAAGCTTGTATAACGAAAGACTTCAACGAACGAGGACATAAGCAGCGAGGAACCCGATAATGCAATCTGCAATAAATAAAACAACATGTCGGTTGATACAATGTTGCAGCCAGCCACCAAGCAAAGAAACAAGGGCGAAGCCAGTCAGTGCTGGACGGGTTTGGTGAAATAATATTGCACATTTTCGAGGCACTGAATTCGAGAGTTGAGGGAATATAATCCGCTTTTATCCTTTGGGGAGTGGAAGAGAAAACCCAACCTATTTTAAACTTACTCTTATATTCTCAAAGCCTGATTTCGTTATGGAACTGCAATAAGGATGACAATATTTTACCGAATTTTATTTAACAATCCAGGAACAATTAAAAACCTTAAACTACAGATCATGCTAAACTATTTGTTGAGCAAAAGTTAAAAAATGGTCTTTGAATGATGAAACATTTTCTGCTGAAGGAACAGTTTTAGAAATGTTGTGATAAAATATTATCATTCGGTTGGGGTAAACATTTTCAGACTAAAACAGTGATAAACAAAGAGACCCCGAAATTGGAAACTACAATAAGTAAACTGACTTTACGCTGCTAAAAACGAGACAAAAGCGAACGAAAAATCAACCAAAAAGATAATGATGGTGAGAGGGTTCGCCTTCTTGGTCTCCGTCTACGGATGATGCTTTAAAGCTCCAGTGATGCTGGATGCTGCCACCTGCATTCGAGGGACCGAGTGAACGATGCCCGAGGAGGAAACTTTACGCAACAGGAGGGAAAAATAATTGTGATCTTTCGGGTCCAGTGGTCTTTAAATTGGGAATATCGAGCGTTTAACTTTTTTTTTCTAGTGGTTGAAGTTTGTACCTAACCTTGCCGTCCACTTCGAAATTTAAGTCAGCATATTTCAACATAGATGTCCGTTTCCTTTTGTCGCATATTTAAAAAAATGAAAAAATGAACGTCATAAACTTTTTTTTAAAGCAACTTGAATTTAATGTACCCATATTTTCATATTTTTATACCTAAGAAGACTCATTAAACAGAATCAGTAGATTTATTTTAGTTTTTTATTAACTCCAATGCAAAAAAAAACCGGAATGACAGTTTTTATTGAAAAGCTATCAACTTTTTTTAAAACGCAGCCTGAGTCTTATTTTAAGTTATTTTTCATCATTTTTCCCAAAGTTCATCTGTCTCCCAAAGTAAATGTTTCGAGGAATAAAATGAATGCATGATTTGGTTTGGAAATTATGTACTGAAATTAAGCCAAACATTGAATTGAGAGTCTGTCATTGATATTTGTGGTCATAATTTCTTTATTTCATCATTTTTTCCAAGACGTTCGAAATTATTTTCAGCCGATTAAATTGACTTAATCAGCTGAAATTATTGAAATGAATCTGGTTCATGACTAAGAAACACAAGTTGAATTTCTCAGAATTTTTCTTTTTGATTTTTATTTTTAGTTAATTTTAGAATCAAATTTTAAAATTTTACATACTTCAAATAGTCTTTCTTTAAGTATTTTTTTTAAAGGGGGAGTGTGGGGTATCATGGGCCACTTTTTTTCTTTGCTTCATAACTTCTTTATTATAAGAGATAAAAAGAAAAAAAAATAGAAAGGTTGTCACCTGCTCCAACAGCAGCATGCGACATGGTTTTGTTACGCAGCCTTGGAATGGCTCTTATCCCCCAAAACCGGATAAAATGTTACAGTAGGAGAAGCTAGAGTTATTGTATTACAGAACACTTAACAACAGATACAACAGAACATGAGCAACGAGACCAATTGTAGCCAAGAGTCAATTGGTTATGAGCTTCTCGGTCCAAGCTCAGTAATCTAAATCCGTACCAACCAACCATCCTACTTCCATCACGGAAGCGCGATCAAATCTGTTATACAGAAGAGATTGACAAGCACCTAGATACCGAATAATCCATCCCTGGTCTAGGCACTCATGATAGCCGATCCAATCTCACTAATACAGCATTCGACGTTGAAGATGACTAGCTCAACAAAACCAATCATCACGAAACGAAGCAGCATCAGTTGAAGGTTCAACATCAAGGAGACATTGTGCTACCAGAACCCTAGCCATCTCACTTTCAGCTGTATTTAAACAGATAGTTTTGTTCGAAGTGGTATTTTTTTACAAAGTGCACGACGGGTTGATGAGCAAGCGGTTCTACTTACATCAGGTTGGTAGTGAAAGAAAGAAACCTAGACAGTGCGTTAAATACTGTTTCCAATCAACCCACAGCCCTGTATGGATTATTTGCTCATCTTGACATTCGGTGTAATGGCGAGATAATCAAATTAAGCTGCTAGGAGAGAGATCGGTAAGAAGTTCTAGCCAGTCGCAGTCGGACATTAACTAATATATAAATTGTGGTTTCATCACCCAGGCCTATTATGTTTGAACATAAGTGTGATGGAACGAAGGTGGTTGGTGCGGTGCGGATTATAAATGGAGTCTCGGCCATCGCAAACTCCGAAGTGGTGGTTACAAGAAAGGAGACACAGTGAGCGATCCCCACTCGCTCCCAGGGGCTTGAGTTAGGGACTGCCTGTGTCTCAGCCATACGATGGCCAACGCAGATGGACCAGAACCAGTCGAAACTGGTACAAACGCTGAGGAATGCATCCGGATGCAGCACATCAAGCCGTTCGCCGAGGGATACACTAGCATACACTACACTGACACTCACACAGATCTAAGGTAAGGTAGTTATAAGAGAGGGTGGGAAAATTGGGGAAAATCGGGGGGGAAAATTTAGTCAATATAAGTTTTTAAAGCCACTTTGCTGATTTATTTCTTTGTGATGCTGAAGCATTGTATCCATCTTTTGGGACGCGGGTAGATGATCGTTTTAGTTTTTCTATGTTGAATCGCGAACCTGTCCGTGAAGCCGAAGACGGGCCGATGCCCCTTCCGGCAGGACTTTCTTTCTGATAAATATTTTGTCCTCTGGCTGAGTTTCTTTTGGCCGGTTTACAAGGTTTGGTACATTTTAAGGTAACCTTAGGCATTTTTTCTACTCTTTATATACATTAATTTCCCCAAGTTCTGTGTGTTTAAAAAAAGTTATTTTGGATTTTGAAAAATGTTGGGGCCGTCAGCAGCCGATCGAAGTGCGAAGAGCTTTGCCAGACACTTGCAGGCAGGGTTGCCAACATTTTTTTTTCAAAAAATCAAGGAACTGGTGAAATTAAAATCAGGCAAAATCAGGCTACGTTAAAGTAACGGAAATTTCTCTTAGTGATGACCTTTTTTTGGTCATCACTCTAATATGTGTTGTGAGCCTACTGGGTTGAATAATTCTACTGAATCAAAGTAATCGAAAGATTCCCTTTAATTCCCCTTTTTAAATAAGAATTAAAGAGAATCTTTCGTTTACTTTGTTTCAGCCACATTTTCACTTTTCTACTCCAGCAATGGTACCTAATCCAGTTCCTTATCACCCATTTTTCATCACTTTCACAAAAATCAGGCAAAATCAGGCATATTTTAAAAAAATCAGGGAAATTCAATGGCTTATCAGGTTGTCAGGCAGAGCCTCGAAAAATCAGGCAAATCCTGAAAAATCAGGCACATTGGCATCTCTGCTCGCAGGCAAAATTTGACCAATTGTAGGAGCTTCGCGCCAGTCGCATGATGGAGAATATTAACTATTGTCGTGCTTTATCCGTCATGCGAGAAGTAAGGTTCCGTCAATTGAATACGGTGCCGGTCGATTGATGAAACAAAACTAGTCAGGTCAAGTGACGGGCGAAATTTACCAACCCTGATTGCTAAAACCTGGCTCGCGAACGTTTCGGCAAATTCCTTATAAAGGATGGAAATCATATTTATTAAAACTTTTCATTTGGCATAAGAAAACTTTACAGATAGGAAAAACGTTTTTTTAGTTCTGAATGTGTATAAAAACATAAAAATATAGATGGCCCACAATATGTGGCCTAAGATTCCCCACAAGCTATGATTTGCAAATTGGTTGCGTTTGTGTGACTTATTGATGTTTCATCAAAAATTCCATTTCCACGTGAAAGAACATGACAAAACTAAGTGTATGAGCATATTTTTGTTATGTACTTTAGGTTCCCCATCGATGCAATTAGCTAGTGCTTGTTTAATTAAGTAAATAATTTTTTTTAAACGTTTTTAAGCTTGATAAATAAAAGAAGCAAATGATGCGTATTTAAGTCAACAACATATAGAATAATATGCTTACGCAAAGCGACGACGATAACAGTTGAATTAAGATTTTTATCTCAACACATATCTAAGACAGGTCCGTGCGAAGATCCCGTCTAGGGTGGGGTGTTTTGAATTCAAATTTGGCAAAAAACAATAACAATATCAAAAATGCGCTTTAAATAAAAAGCTTAATTGTTTAACGTTGATATTAATAGGGTATATCACACAAACTTGAAAAGATAATTAATTTTACTGAAATTTTTCAAAACAAATCATAATTTGTTTCAGCCACATTTTCACTTTTCTACTTCAGCAATGGTACCTAATCCAGTTCCTTACCACCCGTTTTTCATCACTTTCACAAAAATCAGGCATTCCCTTAAGTTATCATTAAACTATTCAAACGATGTTCCTTATTTTTAATTAGAAATTTTCTTAAAAATAAATCTTAAGCAGTCTAGTTTCAAATTAGAAATCAATATTTCCAAATCACAAGAAGACAAATCGAAATGATAATTTTGAATAAAACCAAAATTAAAAGCATCGGACATAAGAATCAGTGCATAAAAAAGGGAACATTAAATTAAACAAAAAAAAATTAAATCCTTATTATAAAACAAATTTCAGATCCTATCAAAAATCAACCATGATTTAAAACTGTTTAGTAAAATAATAAATTATGTTAATTATAAACAATCTAAATTTACGTTTCAATTCTTCATTTTCAGTTGAAGAGTTCATTGAAAATTTTTTCCGTAATGTGTATGTGTAATATGTATATTTCCGTATGAAATAAAAAATATATAATAATGATTTTAAACATGAATTCTCGATTAGGAGAAAATATTAATTTTGAACTTAAGAAAATTTATTCATACTCATAGTTCATGATTGTTATCAAAGTCAGAGATAAAATCTTTTTTATATTCAAATTTATCCTGTTGTCAAAATAAATGGCATGATAAGTTAAAAATAAGGTGAAACGTTAATAAATTTCCAAATGCAGGTTTAAAAGTAAAAAATTTCAAGTTAGGGAAATTGTGTCACCATCAATTGAAATATTGAACCCTGGAAAGGGTAAAAGATTAAAACTATGTATTTATGGGATTCCAAGAAGATTTTGTTTACAGAACACAAACAATCAGATTTAAAAACAAAGACAAACCTATAATATTCGGTGCATTAGATTGAAAATGATAAAAAAGTATTAATTAAGATAAATTTATTTTAAAATTGAAATTGTCAGATTTCGTCTTATAAATACCTCTAGTTTTGTTGATATGGAGTTTATAAGTTTGAAAATGAATCATTTTATGAGTGATCTAAAAAAGTTAAATTCTACAGTTTTTCTTTTGATTTGGAAACATTTAATTAAATATTTTATTCAACTAAACTAATTTGTAGAGGCCAGCAATACGATTCGATTTCTGCTTTAAAAAATACCTAAAATTCAAATTGATTTAGATCCTCTTTAAAAATTCCTTATTTTTCAGGAGGCGGAAAAGTAAAAAAATTAAAATGTCTATAACTTTTTGTTGCAGAAGTCAAAATAGCTTCTTGTCTTAAGGAAAATTGATAGTTGATTTGAAATCTTTATTAAGAATAGTTTTGAAATGTTTTCAAGTTTTGTCAGAAAAAATGCAGAAATTCGTTAAAAGAGTTTAATAATTTTTAAAAGGTATTTCATAAACTTAAGCTGATAAAAATTACAAATTTGAATTCAGGGCACTCGAATTAATCAAAATGATCTCAATCATTCTTACACCTCGAAAAATGTAAATTTTAAATGTGGAGTTGAGCATTAAGGATAACAAGAAACAAAAAAAAATCAGGCTGAAATTGGTTTTTTGAAGAATGTGTCATGTCAGTTCAAAAATTTTATTGACATAAACGAATTTATTTGCGGTCAAAATGATTAATTTATTATGAATTAGAAATGCATACTAAACAAGCCATAGATTATTTTGCTAATTTTGTTGACTGCCGTAAGAAGTAATTTTGTCCAACTTGTTGATATGCAAAATTAGTATTCGATGAATGAATGAGGTTAACGGTTGTTTAGTTCTGAGCTTGTTTAGTTATACTTCTAAATAAAAACCCATTCTTAAGATTCGAGATTCAATACATTAGGTTTATTGATTGCAAATCAAAATTAACATTTAAACATAATTTCAATTCGTGAACGTAATATAACTATGAAATAAATTAACCCTACAATGAAAAAATTTCTTTGAGTATTCAAAAATGTTGTACACAAGAATATATTTTTTTGAAAATGTAAAAAATGTAGAAAAGTGGTATAAAAACCGTAACTTTCAATAAACTAACCGTCAAAATTGTTACCACCAGACAAATTTTGAAAAGAAGATTGAAAAATGGACGTAATTTTTGCATTTTTAGATTGTCGAAATACAAAACATACGAATTTTGAAAGGTAGCTGAATTTCGAGCCTTTTGTCCATTTGCAATTTCTCAGATTTTTTAGGATTTAAATTAAATTTTACATTGGATTTTAAGTATATTAACTCAAGATTTACGCAATAAATTTATATTCACTAGAAATCCACCACATTTCACACCACTTTTTTACATTTTTTTGTGGTAATGATCTGAAAAAATTAAAAAAAAATCCTTATGTGCAACGTATAGCTTCTAACTTCAGCTTTCTAGGACATGAAGTGAAATTGTTTGAGCATTCCGTAGCTGATCTTCAGCCTTTTCTCCGAAGCATGTTTTCTCGGATTTTTTTTCTTAGACTTTAGAATAACGGATACCTGAAGTATTCTAGGTGAATAAAGTGAAAAAATATATTTGATTTACATTACGAGGTTTCCAAAACTATGTATTGGGTAAAAATCCGTTAAAAAACAAGAGAGATATAGCGTTTAAAGGGAGAAGTGTCAAATTGACATTCAAGGTCTGATATGGGAGTTTATTTTTCCTGGGCGGTAAACTGATGATGTTACATTAAAAATTTCAAGAATTTATTGAGAGTCCCAAAGGTAATTGTATTATTTGGATGCACCCGAATAAAGTTACAAGCCGCCAAACTTAAAAAAGTGTCATAATGATACTCAAGAGCGGCTTAGGTTTAATGCGTCTTCCTATTTAAACTAGTTTTAGAATGCTGGATTTCAAAACGAGATTCTTATTCTAAATTTATTTTTTTCGTTCCAAATATGAATAAGTTTTTACGACACTTTTCCTATTGATGTTCTCAGAAGTTGAAAAAGGATGAAACATATACATATTTCTTATATTCTCTTTCAATTTTCCTTATAATGCACTTGAAGTTTGCTGAGACAGTTTTGCGCTCTGAATTTCTATATCTGATTTTTCAGTTCTGCAAAAAAGTGCTCTAATTTCTTTTTTTGAAATATCTTAAAAAAGCGACTAATGGATAAGGCGTTACTATCAATAATCAACTCGAAAGCGAAATTTATTAGACAGGATAACAGCATTTTGCTGTTGACGTGGATGATAGTACACATCGTCTTCAGAATCACTGAAAGTAGTGAGCTTTTGAAAGGAGAATATACTTACAGAAGTTTTCTTCCATAGACAATAATTCAAAATTGATTCATACATCATTCTATTTTGACTAATCTTACTGATTTAGGTCACAAAGCTGTATAAAAAAATCCAGTTGTTCAGGTAATCATTTCCTTCAAAACTAATTTTTCCTGAGTCTTTTACCCTGAAATATTAATGAATAAATCTTTCCAATTTACGTTTTCTTCTGAAATTGATAAACTGATTGTTGAATATAAAACATAAATTTTCCAATGCAACGCCAGGAGTTGAATTTTTCAGCTCACGGCCAAAAGATAGTAGCCATGCACAAATATGGAATTTTTAATGGTGGAATTTTTACCCCACATCATTCGAACTTTTGCTCAAGAGATGCGGTAAAAGTGATAAAAGTGCATTTCGTTATCAGTTTGGCATTTTCACTACTGCTATCCAATGGGTCATTCGATAATCTTTGTAATTTTTTAGAAGAGAGAAAAAGTCTAAGGAATCAAATTCTCTACTTGATTTTTTTAAAAAACACCTGCAAGATTTTCTAAAAAAAAGGATATTAATAAAAAAAGGATATGCACTTTAACACCATCCTATTCTGCACACCTATCATTATGTTTGATCTAGCTTATAGATTATTTCGTAAACTGAGCTCAAGTAAGCTGCTTTCATACAATCAGCGTTACGTAATGTAATATTACGTTTGAGTCTACATTGTCACATGTGGTTCTTTTATGAATAATAGATTTAAAATTTAGGTGTATTTGGCTACTTATCACATATTTTGTAGAGCTGGGGAAAATTGTTTTCCAACATAAAGCCTACGGATGAAATTAAGCCAATTTTTCTGTATTCAAAATTATGTCAATATTGATGGTCAGGAGCATCGAAATTCAAACCTTCAGAACTTTTCTCCGCGGTGAAATTCTTTAGAACCACCAACGTTTGAAATAAGCTCAAACTCTCGATGTGGGACGCTTATTATAACCGAGAACGTTGTGTTCGATAAAACCTGTTTTTTTTCTCCTCCAACGCTGCTGCTGCTTCTTTAACCCGGCCCAAACTTTATGTATGTAGCTCTTCCATTTTTCTCCCAAATTCGAAAGCCAGTCAATTTATATACATGAATATAGATTTCTGGCAGCCGATGTGTTCTTGCGTTTCTGTTTCTGAGGTTTTTTTTTCCTTCGCTCTTTTTCTGGAACGTGAATTAATTTTCAAAATGGTTAGTCCGAACTACGATTCAGCGGAAAGGGGGACATGAAGGTAGAATAGGAGGCAGGAACACTCTTGGGGAAGAACCGAAGCTGTATTGGCAATTTTGAGATTGGCATTCGCCATGTTCTATACTTAAAACTGACTGACAGGATGACGAAAGTGGTTAATTGGTCATAAATGCAGTACCGTTCGGTGATTTGAGTTTATTGCCATCATAATTTCCGATCGGTTCCATTCAGGCTAGGGAGTGGAATTTTCGTCCGTCCGCTGCTGCAATCGAAGGGATTTGGTTTTTTGAGATCTGCTTTTCGAAATTTTTATAATATTGACACTCTCCAGGTGAATCGAATTGAATTTTATTTTATCTGAAGATGAGCGCTTTTCCTTTTCTTTATTGCTGGAGTTTGAGGTTTCTTCAGCGTCGAAGCACTAAACCTTTTCAATAAACGTTTATTGAGTTCATAAAAATTCCTTGGACAAAATCGTTTTTTCAATAAAAAAAAGTTCAGAGATTCTCCTCTGTTTGGTTGAAACAATTTGTCGATGATCAACTGTAAGTTCAACTTGAATCCACACCAATATTTGATATGTTGGTAATCATAGATTAAAAATTAAAGAAACTTGTTCTTATTTCACAAGGCATGTTAAAGTAAAAAAAGCTGTAAGGTCCTGTTTCAAAATGTTAACTTTCCATAAACTTTGTAGAAACGAAAGCTTACTGGTCTACGTTTTTCGGTAAATTTCAATCTAAAAGAACTTTTCGAATCCATTTGAAAAGAAAAGATTTTTTAGTCGAATAATCTATATATATAAAAATGAATGTTTGTCTGTCTGTCTGTTCCCTATAGACTCGGAAACTACTGAACCGATCATCGTCAAAATTGGCATCTGAGGGTTTTTGAGGCCGATGATGGTTTCTGTAATAGTCAAAACTCCATCCGACTTAAGAGAGGGGGGGCTTCCATACAAAATATGTAATTTTTTGAAACAAATTGAGGCGCTTAGGATCAGAGGGGTGCAAGTGCCGAAATGATGATTTCGAGAAAACGGGCCTCAAAGTTTTTTTTCTAAATCAAAATTATCGAATCAATTTTTCTACTAAATTTTCGATGGAGTGTGTCTCATGAGGTCTAAAATGAACGATTCTGAAAGAAAAACCAAAGTTTTTGCGATATTTATGTTAAAACGGCGAACTACTTTTATGGATATTTTTCACTTGCACCCTTCTGACCCCAAGAATGACACTTGCACCCCTCTGACTCCAAACAATATGATAGCATCCTTTTGGAACCTGTATGTAACGAGTATTTTCAGTATGATACTAGATGTTTTGTTTTTGTTCACACATTTAATTTTCTACGTTTTCGGGCTTCAAATTTCTATGCAACTCATAATGAACGAGGTTTGCAAGTTCCACTATCCTAATTCCCAGAATTTGTTGAAAACTTTCAATCTCTCTTTTTCCTTAATGGTGGATACACAAGAATACCTGCATATGTGTTCATTCATTGGAATTAACTGTTTAGCTGGTCGCTTTTTCCGGTAGAACCAACGTACGCTTCCCCTTGGTTTCGTAGCTTTTTATCGCAAGATGAGTTTCCAGACTGCCTGATTTCGTTGGCGTCTTTGGGGTCTTGATGAATGGCCAGTTGACTCTCCAGGAATGGACTCATTCTCGCTAGCAACTGCAGAAGCAGCACCTTCTGATTATCCAGACGAACCGTGGATGTTTAATTTTTCTTTTTTGGTCTAATTATACCAGGCCTCTTTCCTAAACAGTTATTTAAATCCTCTGAGCTTTCATCCGAAAGATTTTTCTTAGATATATTTGCCAACAAAATATTGTTAAGTGCGTTTTGTGTTTGCCTTTTATCCCTATTAGCATTGGCTAAATTTGCCATAAAAAAATATTTTAGAATTTTTTGTATACATAACTATGAGTTTTTTATGCCGACGAAGTTACACCTGAATCTATTTTCATCACTTCTCTATCTGAGCACTTTGGATTATCCTGGTCAGAACCAGTAGAAAATCCTATTTGGAGCTAGATGATGTTGTTTTCAACTGACAAAAATGTATACGTTCTAATGAAATCAGCCTAAAAGTATAATCCTTTGGTGTCAGAAGGGTGCAAGTGCACTTGCACCCTTCTGACACCAAACGAAACAGGATTTTCATTGACACGTTTTTTTATAAATAGCTTAAAAATATCGAAATAATTTTTCTTTTGACCTGTGTCTTCTACAGAATGTTAATCTATACTTTAACTATCCAAAAAACAGTTTATCTCAGTTTTGATAAAAAATCACTTGCACCCCTCTGATCCTAAGTGCCTCAATTAAAGTCATGACATCCATTTTCTCGAGAATTTTTCTTCCTTTGGGCGGTTTGTTTTTCGTCTCCAAGGTCGAGGCGTCGCGAGCCAACGTCGCAAAAGGATAGTAACCATGGCATAGCATACTGATTAGTGGAAATATTTTGGCGCGTATTTCTCAACCAATAATATTTTCAATGCAAGGGGTGGCGATATGAAGCCTTGATGTGATTTTTTTCTACATGATTCCTAGCTCATTTGTACAGCACATGGTTATGCACATGGCATTAATTTTTAGAGATTTTCTTTTCTTTGAGGGGTTTGTTTTTTGTCTCTATGGTCAAGCAAACGTCGTCGCAAGTGGATAGTAACTAAAGCATACTGTTTATTGATCGCTGGAAAAATTTAACAATCAGGCGCCTGTTTTTCAACCAAGTACCTTTGTTTCTTATGCACGTGGGGGCGATATGCAACCTAGATGTGTTTTTTTCTTGCTTAATTGCACGTGGTAATAAATGACGCCTAGATGTGTCACGGATTGGTATTTTATCAAACGAATAAAAACCAATTGAAAGCTTTGCAAAAATACTTCCATATTTAGTTCGTGTTAATGTAGATAGCATTCGACTTTTCACTCAAGGAACATTAGAACATGTTCAAACGTTCAACTTTTTCTGTTGAGAAAAATTAAAAATTATGTTTTCTTCTAGAAATTGTTACATCGGCCCAAAAACACAACTGAAACGAATTAAGAAATGAGAATGAGAGCTTTTTATTTTAAATAATTCTGAAAAAAAACCATCGTACCTTTTGATACCAATTCAAGTACGAACTTAACATAAAAAGTTTTTTTGTGTGACATGGCTGCATAAAAGAGACTTTTGATCCGCTACGTTTTTGAAAAGCGAGACTTTAGAACTGATATTCAACTGGACGCAAAATTTTTATGAGGAATTTTTAGTAAATTTTTAAAGTGTTAAAAACAATATTCCCTCCTGTCAACTTACACGGTGGGGCAAGGGCAAACGTCCAAGGAATTCATCTTCAAAATGATTCAATATGTTGGAAAGACCAGAAGGGGTATTCCGAATGTTGAAACTGAAGCGGATATTGAAAATTTTTAAATTTCTTTGTAAATGAAGGTCATTCCCTTTGAACAGCATTCGTTAAAAGTAGAGTAACAAACATAAATTTATACTGCAGGAATACTGCAGATATATCAGTGAAACTTGATAGAACAAAAAACAGGAATATTTATTAAATCCATTTTAATGCCATTACTCTGACGCATCTGTAAATAAGCTTTGCATTGACACTTGCCCCAATATACGGAACAAATGTAATCTTCGAAATTTGTTTTTACCAACATTTTTGAATATTTGACTTTCAAAGAGAAAAGAATATACTCAAAAAACTGTCTCGATTCACGCTATTCATCGGTTTTGAAAATTCTATCTCCATTAAGTACAATTTGCAATAAATTCCAATATGCGAATCTTTTTCTTTCAATTAGTAATTTATGTAAACTCGAGCCGGTTAAATTTGCCTACCTTCTTCAAGCAGTGGGGGACAAAATTGGAAAAGATGGGGGATCTCTCATGTAAATTTAAGATAAAGAGCTTTTCAAAGAAGGGGTCATATTTAAAAAGGTTTTTTTTTTGGGTACAGAGTACAAATTTCAGATCTTGAAAAACGAGTTTAGAGATCAAGTTTCAGTAAATAATATAGACCATCTTTGAATTGCAATTCAGAACTGCAGCTGCAGCTCTCATTTCAAAGTTGTTGGTTCTGAAGTATGATGAGGTTTGATTTAAAAAAAGCTCTCTAAAATATAAATTTGAAAATTTTTTTACAAATTACATTTATTTTCGGAAGGTGTAGCAAAGCACAACGGGTCAGCTAGTAGAAATATAAATTCAAAATCGAACGAAGTTTCAACTACGAGAGGCATGAATTTAGGAACAATCAAAGGTCTTTATTCTAAAGACAAAAAAAACCCTTATAAGATAAATCAGTCCTGCAATAACAAAAATATTTGAGGGATTTCAACAGATAGCTTCACTTTTGGACAGTGAAATCTTCATAAATGTTTTTCAAATTATTCACTTCTGCAAAGGAATATGGAAAGTTGTCTATGAAAACCAGTTCATTTGCTCCAAATAACATTTGGAAACGCGTTCCTTCTCCAAATTGTATTCTTTTTTAAATCATCATTTTGATTAATTGAGATTTATATGTTTTTCATAGTCAGGAGTAATAAACAAATTGCTCTCCAAAAATTTCTTGGTATTATTTAATAAGGCCCTCAGAGAGAAAAGGATATAGTGCAAAAATGTTTTTTTTTTTTTTTTAATATGTCTTTATTAGTCTTTTAATCATTACATTTAAGTTACATTATTAAAGTTAAATTAAAGTGTTCAGATCAATTATGATCAGTTCAACTCTTTGATACAGTTAATTTTAAACATTGTTTATTTGATTTAAATTTGCTTTAGCAATAAATAATTTGATTTAAAGGAGAATATCCTGTTAAGCAAAAAAAAAAAAAAAAGATGTATAAACTTAATCCTAAATCCTATAAACTAACTTAATTGTAAAGAGAACGAATCTCTGCGATGGAAGACTGCATCGATTTGCCTCTGAAGTTGGAGATGATTTTGTTGGCCATCTCTTCGATCGATTCTATGCCTGCAATCCGATGAAGATCTTCGGTGCTGTGCCAAGGTGGAAGCCGCAAAATCATTTTCAGAACCTTGTTCTGAATCCTCTGGATGGCTTTCTTCCTCGTCGCGCAGCAGCTAGACCAAATCGGAACTGCATACATTATCGCTGGTCGAAAGACCTGTTTGTAGATTAACATCTTGTTTCGCAGACACAACCTGGATTTCCTGTTGATGAGAGAATAAAGAGATTTAGTGTATTTATTGCATTTAGATTGAATATCTTCAATGTGATTTTTAAAAGTAAGATTCCGATCAAGTGTGAGTCCCAAGTACTTCACGTGATCAGACCATTCTAATGAAACCCCATTAAAAGTTATGGAATGATTTTCATTAGGTTTTAAAAAATTTGCTCTTGGCTTATGGGGAAATAAAATAAGTTGAGTTTTGGAAGCGTTAGGAGAAATTTTCCACATTTTCAAGTAATTCAAAAAGGAATTTAAATTTTGTTGCAATCTACTGCGTACCACCCGTAAATTTCGACCTTTGGCTGAAAGCAAAGTATCATCAGCAAATAATCTTCTACCTTTTCCTTCTGGTACATCAGGAAGATCAGAAGTAAAAATATTGTATAAAATTGGCCCAAGTATACTGCCCTGAGGGACCCCAGCTCTAATGGGAGTCCTTTCAGAGCATGAATTTTGATAGCTTACTTGTAAGGTTCGGCTAGTCAAATAATTTTGAATAATTTTGGTGAGATATACAGGAAAATCAAATCGAGCTAATTTAGCTACTAAACCTTTGTGCCAAACACTGTCAAAAGCTTTTTCAATATCAAGAAGAGCAACACCAGTTGAATAACCCTCAGATTTGCTAGCGTTAATCATATTAGTTACACTCAAAAGTTGATGTGTAGTAGAATGTCCATGACGGAAACCAAATTGTTCATCAGGGAAAATAGAATTCTGATTAATGTGAATCATCATTCTATTCAAAATAACTCTCTCAAATAGTTTACTTAAAGAAGGAAGCAAACTAATTGGTCGATAACTTGATGGCTCTGAAGCACTTTTTCCAGGTTTCAAAATTGGAGTTACTTTGGCATTTTTCCATTTATTGGGAAAATAAGCCAAGTAAAAACATTTGTTGAAGATTTTAACTAAAAAATTTAAAGTGCTTTCAGGCAACTTTTTAATAAGAATATAGAAAATCCCATCTTCCCCCGGAGCTTTCATATTTTTAAATTTTTTGAAAATCAATTTAAGTTCATCAATATTTGTCTCACAAGAACTTTCAAACACATTTTGCTTAGAAAGAATATCATCAAATTCTAGGGAAATTTGAGCATCAATTGGACTTACAACGTTCAAATTAAAATCATGAGCAGACTCAAATTGTTGGGCTAATTTTTGAGCCTTTTCTGAATTAGTTAAAAGAAGTTTATCCCCATCTTTCAAAGTAGGAATTGGCTTCTGGGGCTTTTTCAGAATTTTAGTTAATTTCCAAAATGGCTTTGAGTAGGGTTTTATGTCCTCTACTGCTTTAGCAAAATTTTCATTACGAATGAAATTTAAACGACGTTTGATCTCTTTTTGAAGGTCGCCATAAATAAATTTTAAATAAGGATCCCTAGTACGTTGATATTGGCGTCGACGAATGTTTTTCAGTCGTATCAAAAACTGAAGATCATCATCAATTAAAGGTTGATTAAACTTATGTTTAACTTTAGGTATTGAAGCGGCTTTAGCATTGACTATTGAAGTTGTCAACTTTTCTATAGCCAAATCAATATCTTCTATTGAATTCAGTGGAACGTTTACATCTAAATTACGTTCAATAAAATTCATATATCGCTCCCAGTTAGCCTTTTGAAAATTAAAAGTTGATTTTAAAGGGTTTTCAATGGGACTTTGGGATAAAGAGAAAGTTACTGGAAGGTGGTCTGAATCGAGGTCCGCATGAGTAACTAATTGACTACAATGCTCGCCTAAATCCGTTAGAACCAAATCAATTGTGGAGGGATTTCTAATTGAAGAAAAACAAGTATGCCCATTAGGATATTCAACAGTATAATAACCTGCAGAGCAATCATTAAACAAAATATTCCCATTAGAATTTGATGAAATATTATTCCAAGATCGGTGTTTTGCATTAAAGTCACCAATAATAAAAAATTTAGATTTATTTCTGGTGAGTTTTTGTAAATCTCCCTTCAAAAAATTTTTCTGTTCACCGCTGCATTGAAAAGGCAAGTATGCGGCAACAATTATAATTTTCCCCATAGAAGTTTCTAATTCAATTCCAATTGTTTCTAAGACTTTTGTATTGAAAGAAGGAAGAAGTCTAAATTTGAGACGACTATTGATGACAATAGCTACACCCCCACCTTGTCGATCAAGTCGATCATTCCGTAAAATTTTAAAGAAAGCATTGCTTTTCAAGTTATTGTCTGGCTTTAAAAAAGTTTCAGTGATGGCAGCAATATGTATGTTTTGAGTTTTCAAAAATAAAAAGAATTCATCTTGGTTAGCCAGCAAAGATCTAGCGTTCCAATTCATAATATTTAAACATCTATTTGGATCCATGAGGGAATCGTAAAGTCATAATAATTTTGTTAGCATAATTAAAAGAAGTTTGAAAAGCTTCAAACATTGAATTTGCTTTCAACATAAGTTGCATCATTTCCATTAAATTTTGATGCAAAAATTTTAATTTTTCCTCAGTAATCTCACCCAAATCAACAAAATTGTTAGGATCAGAAAATGAAGGAGAAGAACAAGTATTTGAATTTCGGGGATTTTCCCAAGCCTTCGCATGAACGTTGAGACTTGGTTTTTTCCCATTTTTATTAGTTAAACCTGAAGAGGGAATCCCGTTTTCAACCACCTCTGAGAACGATAAACAACGAGTCTGGGGCGCAGATTCAGCACAGGTAACATTAAAATCACTTCGGGTATTACCCAGCCGTGATTCCAATGTAGGCCGAGGCTGACTGCGAACAGGCAGGTTGTTTGCCGGCCCGACGTGTGAAGACGAAAAAGAGGAAGGAGGAGAAGAAACTTTTCTGGAAACTTTGGGATTTTTCCTAGAAGCAATAATTTTTGCCCTGATGGGACAGTCTAGAGCAGTGGTTTTCAAACTTTTTTCATTCACCGCCCCCTTCTGCAAAATTTTCGAGCTCAACGCCCCCCTAGGCAAATTTTCAGAAATTAAAAAAAAAAATAATCTGGATCGTTAAAAACCATTAGCCAGTGTTCGGCATTAAAGCGCTAATCGCTAATTTGTCTGCTCCGTTTTTGTTAGATAACTATCGTTTTCATTTATTTTTTCACCAAACTTTTATACTAGCAGATAGAGAAACGTCACCACAAGTAATCAGTCAAGGAAGAATGCTGATACATGCTTTTTCCTAGTGTCTGGCGTTAAATCGCTAATCGCTAATTAGTCCGCTACTTTTTTGTTGGCAATTTTATTTTCATACGGAATTTCTGTTGAAAACACGGAGAAACAAACTCCACATGGTGTAATTATTCAAGCAGGAATGTTGATAAATGTTATTTTCTATAAAGTGATCAAGTTTTTTGAGCCGTAAGCTCCCCAAAAATAAAGTTAAAAAATAAACATACAAACAAAAATTTAGCGGACTAACTAGCGAATAGCGTTGTAATGCCGACCTCTGCCATTAGCTTTTGGCTTTGTGTTCTTGTAAGACTAAACTAGTATTTTTCTTGATACCTGAATTTCAGTCCTGTTCAAAACTTTGCAGCAGAAATAAAATCCTTCATATATTTTTTCCAATAAATCTATTACTTTATCACAGATGATGCCTTTTTACACAGATTATTTCGAAGTTTTTTTTGCAGATTTTTTGAGACAATAGGTTTTAAAGATTATCATGAATTGCTATATAAAATTTATCTTTTGAAGTATAAATTACAAAACAACCCGAATAGCCAGAACCATGGTATTACATTCATGTTCCAATGAATTCTAATGTGACCATGTACTTCACAGTTTAAACAACATCCGAGCGTTAATATTTATAGCAAATTATAACAATTCATATTTTTCGTGTAGGTTGACAATCTGACCGTACGACACGTGTTTTTTTTTCGCAGGAGAATTTTTCAATCGGCAGCAGGACTTTTGTTCTAAGAATAGTGCTCTAATCGGAGGATTGAAAGGTGTTCGAGTTTCGAAACGGTGAGTTTTTAAAAGTCTACGTAAGTGAGGATCATTCTAAATAAAAATTTTGTTTTCAATTATAGGGATAAAAGAACACAAATTGCTCGTCTCGAACTGGGAAAAAATGCCACCGGACCGGAAGCACCAAGTGGCCAAAAAGGAGCCAGCCTCCCAGCGAAGGATCCTCATCAGAAGGGGTACGTGGTGATGCCGTTGAGTGAATAATTAAAGTGAAAAAATATGTGAAATTATGTGTTTTTTTGTTAATTGAAAAATAAATCAAGTTATTTGCAATACATAAAAATAAGATTTTTCATTGTACAAATCATATGTACGAGCGAAAAAATCCCACCATTTACAAACCCTGAACAAGAATTTTTATTTCACCGGGCAAACAATGGAAATCAATGGATTTTCATGGTTTTACCATGAAAAAATGGAAGCTGTTATCACCATGAACTTTATAGTTTTGAGCTTTCTAATGTATGGGAAATCGCCATTTTTTTCATGGTCACGCTGCATAACAATTCCCCTTTTTCATTGTTATTTTCGTCAAAACTATGAAATGTATGGTCGAAAAATATGAATTTCAATGTGCATTCACGGTATCGAGGAAGATAATAATTATAGTGAAAACCGTATAATTTATGGTTTGTGAATATGGAATTCATGGTTTTTTCACCATATTTTTCTATTCGGGAAGATCAACATATACAGCGTACTCAAAATCTGGGACAATTTAAAAAAAAATGACAGCAAAAATTTATTTGCAGCTTTATGCAATTGTAGATATTTAAATCTTGAACCTGATGTTTAGTTCTGTAACGTAGTTTTATTCTTTTGCATCGAACTTATTCGTTATTATTTCTAATCTACGTTGTGTCGTGGTTTGTGAAAATATGAAGTACGACCTCACCGCCCTCCTGAGCCCTTTTAACGCCCCCCAAATTTCAAAATTGAGCTCACCGCCCCCCTGGAAGTTCTCATCGCCCCCAAGGGGGCGGTAGGGACCACTTTGAAAACCACTGGTCTAGAGAATTCGAGGAATGATTACCTGCGCAATTCGCACACTTAAAAAATTCTGTTTTTGGCTTATCACCACCAAAAAGGCATTTAGATTTTTCATGATCGAATGAGCCGCAAAACATGCATCTGGCATTCATTCTACAATTTTTAGTGCCGTGACAAAAAGCTTGACAACGACGACATTGCGTAATATTTTGTAAAAAATTGGTAGTAGATTTACGAAAAGGTTCAAATTTTACTCGACAATGAAACATAAGACGAGCCTTTTCCAGAATTTTTAAATTATTAACCTGATCCTTTTTAAAATGGATCAAATAAAGTTCAGGAGCAAAACCAACACTACTGGTATTATTCGTGTTGGTTCTTTTCCTCATTTGAATTACTTGAATTGGAGAAAAACCTAACAAAGAATTTAATTCAGCTGTGATCTCATCCGGTGTCTGATCGCCAGTGAGACCACGAAGTACAACTTTAAATGGACGATCACTTCTAGTGTCGTACGTAAAAAATTGGTGTTTTTTATTATTCAAATAATTTAAAACCTTTTGAAAATCATTAAAAGATTCCGCCAATATACGAGCAGTTCCCCTTCGACCGATCTGAAAAGAAATCTTCACATCCTTGACGGAAGTGACGATTTCTTTTCGAAAGGCATTGAAGTCAGGAATCGTGACCGTTATTGGTGGAATCTTTTCGTTTTTAAGAGTATAAGAAGAAGAAGGTTTCTTAGTACTCTTATCAGAATTAAATATGAATATTTCCTCATCACCGATGTTATGAAGGACATCGAATGAATTGGAAATTTCAACTTTTTTGGGCGATGGACCTGAATTAGGTTCGGCAATCCGTTTTCTTCCGGCCCTTGACCCGGCCGATGACTTCCCCATGCTGGAAAGAAAAGAGAAAATATGAATAAAAGAAAATGAAAATAATTTTAGCACTGAAAAGTGCTGATTGAAATACAGGTAAGGAAAAAATAAATAATGTAAAATGTTCCTGCAGGTACACAGCAACGATACGATGCTCCGGCGTACGTGTTGACGGCTCAACGGTACAGATGGAAGTGAAGTGCAAAAATGTTTGTTTTTGAGTTAATGTGGCAAACAATTCTTCATATTTAAATGTATGAAAAATGTATGACAAACACGATCATTTGAAAGCGCTTCGGGCTTCGTTTGGAACCCTCAGAGCCAAAGAGGTATAAGTGACAAAATGATTGACTTTGAGTTAATAATGCCAAACGCTTTTCCTGTTGCAAACTACATTTGGGATTATTTCGCATTTCAAGAATTTAATTACATATTTTTTTTTTCAGTTCTACAAAGAGTTTTTTGTAGGTTTTGTAGCTATCCTGAATGGCGCTTGTAAAAGATTCTTATTTAAATACACTTTGCTTTGCTACAACAGATACGTAATGAAACTGTTATAAAACACCATCGTAAGTTCACTAAGCTTACAGAAGTATAAATTGATGCATTACAACTGATAAAGAGCCAAGAAAAGTTCAGTTTGTGTTATAGCAAGCTTTTCCAATTTTTTCAAAGGCCGAAGCATTGTTTAGCTGGTATTCTCCATGACAAGTAAAACTTCCATTGTGTGATTTTTGTTTTGATGAAAAATAGTTATTTTGTTTTTTTTTCAGTTGTCTTTGGGACTTCACTTTTCAACTTCAATGGCTTCTTAAAACTTAATGTCAACAGATAATGCATACCGCTTGTACATCAAATATTTTAAGGTTGGTTGGACATCAAATTGACATAGTCAGAAGTATTATTGGTTTGACCAGTTATTTTGAATTCTACAAAAACATGCAATTTCCACCCTAGGTACTAAGAAAAAGGGGTAAGTTTGTAACAAACTTTGTTTTTATTGAAAAATCACATGAATTTATAGTTCATAGTTTTTGATATATTTGTGAAATCATAACGCATAAAGCACCAATTGCAGTGATTTTTTTTCATTTTGTTCGAGTTAAATTCTACATTTATCGGGTCAAAAATGTTTTTAAAAACAGCAAAAGGGTGTTGAATCATTTAGGAGTAAAAAATACTACTAAATTTAACTAGCTGAAATCATAGAAATTAATGTTTGGATGGATGAAATTTTGAAATTAATAAACGTGTGATGCAAAACAATCCTATTCCAGCATATAGTAACAATATTTAAAAGGTGAATCTTTGATTTGCATTTTGACTGGTGAATGAATTGTTAAAAGTATTTATTCAAAAATGGTTATCCAAAAAATTTTACGATAATAATAGTAATAGAAAGTTTGTAGGTGATATCATTAAGCTAATCCGTCAAACTGGGTAAAGTTTTTACGGCATCGAAAAATTTCACGGTATGTTTGACTTTTCTCGTTCGTCTGATTTCGAATGTATGAATTGTTTGTTTTGATGAAAAATTTGTGCGATTTTCTTAAGTTTTATCCGAGCTCATTGAAAGCAAATCGATGTATTTTGAAGTGAATTTTGTATTTTTCAAATCAGCGTTGGTGACATCAATGACAGCTATAGGCTTTAAAAATCATTTTTTAACATAAGATCAAAATTCTTTTCGGACTCTCTTGTGGAAGGGCCATTAATAGCTCATTTCACGAGTGTATTTTTTTTAAAAGTTTTAACAAATGTCTTGTTCAAGAATTCGTAGTTTCGAATGGATACTGCTGACCGTATTCTTATGGTTTTGTGGGGTATCTTAGGTACTTTATCCAAATTTAAGAACCTCCGGAAAATTTTTGATAATTTTGCCTTCTTCGAACTTCCTCGAACAATATTTAAAGTGAGGTTTCCAGAACATTTCCAGAACGTATCCGGGCCGGACAAATCCGGGCAATTTTATAATAAAACCTGGCAAAATCCGGCCATTTGATTTCAAAATTTACGAACGAAAACTCGGGCTGATTTTGTCACAACCCATAAATTACTAACAAAAATCAAGAAAAAATATATTTTTTTTTATCAAAACTCATCGACAGTTTTCAATTGTATTTTAAAAGCTTTCAAAACACCTTTCATGATTACTTTTCAAAAACTTGCTCAATTCTATTCAACTATCCAAAAATATTTAAGAAGTAAAAACGGGAATCCAATTCCACGTTGCCCTAAATGGGCTAATCCTATGGCCTTAAAATTTGAATCTTTTATTTTTGCAATGAACGGTAGTCTACTCGTTAATGAAAGCACCCTTTTTGCAGTCGTATATTTTCCATTAAGTCACATTTTGACCCTACCCAAGAATCCAAGGATACATCAGGCCTACAGATTTGGTTCATTAGTTCAAATTATAACGTTCAGCAAGGTGCTGTGCGGCCATTTTCATCCATGCGAAATTGTTTAAACTCATGTTGAGTAATTTTCTGAATAATAAAATCACTAAGCATTGAGGTGAAGTTTGATTTTATAACTACGATTTAAATTGATAAAATTATTATTTTGATAATGCTATGTTTAAAATAAAAGAAATAATTTGCGTAAGAAATGTTTTTTTGAATATTTCTAAATCTTTTTTTTCTTTCTCATGAACCAAAATAAATCTTCACTTATCTGTACCCAAATAGCTACCGGGTGTTTTACCTTATCAACAGCCAGTCCATTCCCTAATTAAAACCAATATGGGCTGCAACCCGTTACCCGAAATCGTTCGCTTTATCGAAAACGTGATACCAGATAAAACATAATAAATAACATACATCAACCTGTATCCGGTTTCACCAAACTGACATTTAAAAAATTGTTTATTCTTTCCCCCTCTTCGACTTTTCTCCACACCTAGCCTTAAGCACCATGTTCCCCCGATGCTCCCAGCTCCAATAAATAATATCTGTCAGGCAAGCTTCGCCGACAAGAAAAAGCATCCGAAAAGATTCCGAAACTACAACAGGCTTGCTGCTTGTTGCCTTGCTCCCCTTCCTTCTTTGGTACATTCTCGAAAGGAATCAACCGAATGAGGTGACCCGGACCAGATCCAGCATCAGAAAGGCCCCTATCTCGAAGCGAAGTGCTGCATCCAAACTTTTGGTGGAAGATGGGAGCATCTCTTGACTCCTTTCTTCCTGTCACCTACCTTCTAGGCTCAGAGTGAGTTTTGCTCTTGAATTTAAAGAAAAAAAACTTCACAATGGCTTCCAACTCATTCCAATGGTGCCGAAAAATGGAGACTCTGAAACACTGATGGTTTAATTTTGCAAAAATAAACTTTATGTGATTAAATAAAAAAGGATTTGATTTTTTAAGAAATAATTGAAGTTGTTATTCCAATTTTAAATAAATAATGACATTGAATGGGAAAACAAATATTTTTGTCACATTTAGAAAGAAAATAACGAGATAAAACTTTTAGTGTGTAAGTTTGCGGAAAACAGCAACATAAAACATTCGAACCAATCTTCGTCCCCTTTCTCCCTTTTGAGCTGCAAATTTTTATTTTCTGTTTTTTTCTGGTTGTTACGCGCCTTGGATGGTACTGCTGCGGAAAAGCACGAAATTTTAAATTTTATTAGCTTAATAATATTGATTCGAAAATAGCGTGGCAGAAAGATGCGTCACGAAAATGAAACTCACAATGGATCGTTGGAAGGAGGACGTGTCACTTAAATTGATATCAAATTTCAGAAAATATTCAGATTCTTCTTGTCTTGAAAATTTTAGGGATTCGTATAATATTACAAATCAAAATGTTTCTCACTGTTCTGAAAAAAAAAAATTATCATTTTTCACCGTGGCCATAGAAAAAAGGCGACAAATTAATAATAGTCTAAGCACTTTAATTTAGAACCACATTCATTGTTTTGAAAAGTTTAGCTTCATCGCCTATCAGAATCAGCGAACTTACTTGGAAAGATAAACTGACAATAATGTTATTTAAAATTCAATTTTAAAATCAGTAAAATCTTAATTTAAACTTATCAGATATTTGTCTGGAACAAACCTTAGAAATTAGTGTAAATTATTTGTTTCACAGGTGAAATTGATTTTTCAACGGTCTCGATATTCCAGGTTATCATTCTAATTTGGCCACATCAGGAAATGGTCATCTTTCCAGTGAGAGAGACCGATTTGAATTGTAAATGAGAGGACGACAGCTACGGTCACGGCACTTTTTCCACTCTATCGCAGTTTGAATATGGACAACGCGGTCTAATTCATACGTTTTATGTATTTTAGCTATATTGTACCGTTTCGAGGGTTCATTAATTTATTCAAATTTAAATTAAGTGAAGTGTGCATTTATGGTTTTTAATTTATACTTTGAACTCGATTCGTATGCAAAATTTTGATTTTGTGAATCGTTGTAAACTTTTTCAGAGAGCAATCATTCCACAAAAGATCGCACCATGGAAAACACAATATTTTCTATTTAACAATTTTAAAACAATTTTCCCCGATATCGTTTTCAGAATGATTTTAGCTCAAAAAGCCTGTCATCTCTAAAAATCTGCAATATTAGGAAGTAATATTATACTGCACAATGGGGAAAAAAGTGTATAAACCGCGAAGAAATTCAATACCTTCATTCCTACATGAAACAAATCTATGAAAATGTACTTTTCTTAAGTGAAAATGTTCGGAAAATCCATTAAACGTAGTTTCAGACGCCGCACGAGTTTACGAACGGAGTTATAGTGCTGTTTAACCCCTAATTCCCCTACATTTAGTAATGAAGAAAAAACTAATTTAGACATAAAAATTTTAAAAAACTTAATGTCCACAGATAATCATACCGCTTACACATACAAAGATTTAATGTTGATGGGACATCAAATTGACGTAGTCAGAAAAATTATTGGTTTTACCAATTATTTTGAATTCTACAACCCAACTAAGAAAAAGGGGTAAGTTGCAAAAAACATTGTTTTTAATGAAAAATCAAACAGAAACGTTTGAAAATTTATAGTTTTTGATATATTTGTGATGTCATAATGCATAAAGCACCAAGTGCAGTATTTTTTTTATTTTGTTCGAATTGAATTTTACACTTTCCGGACATAAATGTTTTTAAGCAAAAGCACAAAGGTACTGCATACTTTTAGGAGTAAAAAATCTTACTAAATTTTACTAGCTGGAGTCATACAAATTTTAGCCCAGACTGGTACCTGAATTATAAAAAATATTTATTTAAAAAAATTGATGACTGTTCGAAAGATATTTTTAAACAATCAGTTTTGGAAAAGGATAACAAAAGCAATATAAAGTTTGTTAAAAATGTTAAAATTTGTATACCAAATGCTTGATTCTTTTAGTTTTCTATGAAAATCAAAAACTTTTATTAACTATCTCAGGGCTTGTGATATAGCTCAGTTGGCAAGTCTGTTGTCTCCTGAGCCGATGTCCGCGAGTTCGAGCCCAAGAGTAAACATCGAGCACAGTTGTACCGGATAGTTTTTCAATAACGATCCGCCAACTGCCAGGTGTTGATAAAGTCGCGAATGCCATAAAGATGGTAAAACGACTACATATAATCGAAACAAAAAAAAACTATAAACTATCTCACAATGTGAGAAACTATTTTGTTATCATTAAATGATATTTTTATTACATCATATTAAAAAAAAAGTATTGTGGTCTACAAATGTTGCATCTAAATTCTAACCCTGCTGTTGAATGAGGCCGCATTTGAGGGTACTTGGGAATTTGTAACGATAAAATTTTGCTCTGAGCCTTTATATCCTAATTTTAATAAGATTTTAATGCGCTTTAAAAAGCATTACTATAACTTTTCCCAGAAATAAGACCATACGAAAGGTCGAAAAACTAATGTGGTGGGAACAAAATTTTAGTGCCGTATTTTATTTGTTGATTTGTCAAAAAATAAGCAAGTCAGTTAGCAGAAACAAGTCAAATTTTTGGAACAGATCGAAGACAAGTTTGAAAACAATTTTTAAGAAAAGAACATTTTTCAGGTAGGAACAATATTTTGTTGAACAATGACTTTTTTCCTTGAACTACAAACTGCATTCAGTCTTCAGTATAAACGAGCTCAGAGAGCTCGAACACACAATTATTCCGACTAAATTTGTACATTTTTGCCAAGTCAGGTAAACATTATTTTCTACAAAACTATTCTCAACGTGTTTTAAATTTTAGATGAATCTTAATACGTTTAAGCTCTGGAATGTGAAATTTTTAGTTTTTTGAAAAACTATTACAGATTTTTTGAAAAATTAAAAAAAACGCAATTTCTAGACTCTTGACGGATATTTTGATGAATAGTGCGTTAGATAAATACACTAGTTTACAGAATTTTTGACTAGGTAAATTGAAATTTTGGAAAAAAAAATTTTTATATTCAAATAACTCGGACTACCTTGGCACATAACATTAATTTGAAAACTTTTTTTTGCATTTTGATGGTGAATAAATTTGCCCTCGATAAACTGAACGTCATTTTTGCGTACGATAAACAGTATTGTTGATATTAGTGAATTTGTGATGATGATAAAGAACGCCTTTTTTCAGAAATTTTTCTGTTTTATCGACAGTTTTAGATTCGATGGTAACATTAAAAAAAATCTATGGGCCTAAGATGCCAAGTCAAAATAAATATTTCAAGTTGTCAAATATCAAAATTAGTTGAAAATTGAAGAAGTTATAGTTACCTTTCTACAATAGTATTATTTGCATTTTTAAATAATTTCACAAACCCCAATGTACTAATTTTAGTATAGGAAGAATTCAACATGATAAATTTCACTTGCCCCAAGCTGAATTGGATTAATCACGGTGTCTATAGAACAGTTTTATATATACAAAATTTGCCCCATTTTAAAGCTGGAGATGAAAATGCTTAAAATAGTTTTTCAACATTAATTTGCAAAATAAATATTCAAGATGGTCCATTACTTTGAGCAAGAGTAACTTTGAGAAGAGTAACAATATTTTCGAATAAAGCAGGAGACATTTTTTTTCATAATAAAACCCTATGAATGCTTTTTACCTCTAAATCCTGATCATATCTATATGTAAAGGATTGATTTTAACGCAGTAAATTAACAATTCTGAACATTTCTGAACAAGTCGTTAGGATAAGGCTATGATCAGTTAGAATCCGGACAGTTACAAACGTGTTTATTTTAAAACCTATTTATTTGATCGAAAAACTTTCTATGGAGGAAATGAAGGTGTTAATATGACATTAATGTAAAAATATAAAAAAAAATTATTTATCAATGATTTTTATGAAATACTCTAACTTTTTCATAAAATCTCTTTTTATCTTTGCACACTTTTTTCAGTCATGTATCGATTTATTTTTTTTACCGCAGAAGCAAAACCTTTGCAAAATCAAGATAGTTTACACAAACTCACCTGAAAAAGCAATTGGAATCTGGTTGGAACCTTTTCATGAGTAGGCATCTCGAAGAATTTGATCTCTTAAATTTGGGTTTAACATAAAATTTTTTGTCCATCAGAACACATCTGTCATATTGCGTAAAAACTGGATACACAGATTGCGATCCTTGGAACTGATCACTATTAGATATTTACTTGGTGTCTACTAGTCAGGCAACACTTTTTGCCTGCCGCAAATGGATTTTTTGCACTATTTAAGGAATCTGCATTCAGTTATCCCCAATAACCATAGACTTTTTACCATATTTAAGATCAACGGTTGCACTCCGATGGTTTGTTTGAACTTCGTGTGGATCCTAGAGTGGTTCTTTATACTTCTCAACCATTTGGTTCGAAAAAAAAATCAGAAAAAATCAACACTTCATGAACTTTCAAGTCAATAATGAAGAATTTTCGAGGCGCAAAATGCGTAAAAGGAGCAAATTTGTGCATAATTATTTCTACCATGTATTTTTGCATCGTGAATATCTCAAACACACGTTAACTTAAAAATCTATCAAAAATAGGCAAGATAGTCCTTTTCATAACCAACACAACGCTACTAAAGATTTGCATATCCGAGCTCTATTAACGTAGCTATCATCGAAATAAAGTGCCCGGATACTAAATGATCATAGCCTTATGAATCATAAAAGTTTATGCGAATTTTTAATGTTCTCAGCATGAAGATATCTAATTTTATCGACAATTTGGTTTTTTTTTTGGAAAAAAGCAATTTCAATAATAATTATGAAACGAGCGATACACCTTCGAAATTTAAGCAAACAAATGAAGAAATTTTAATCATTAAACCCTTCCGTTTCATGAGAAGGCTCCTTTTCCTCATTTTTTGGTATAACATTTAGGGAAAATGAAATTTTTTGCATAAAGGGTTACACGTAACCTTAAACGTTATAAAATTTAAAAAAAGATTACTTTTTGCTAACAAAGCTTATTTGAGCTAACAAAGCTTTTTTGAGTTTTAATTGCTGCCGTCAACTGAGGCATCATGTAACACTTTTCATCTTTAATGGTTTCTCAAAACTTAATGTCCATAGATAATCAAACCGCTTGTACATACAGTAGTTTTTCAATTTTATCACGGTCAAAAAAATTTCACCGTGAATATGGCGAAACCGTGAATTTGGCGAAACTAATAATTGAAGTAGAAAAAAGTATTTTTACTGTCTTTAATCAATAATTAATAATATTTTCAGTAGTGGAAACGTTTTGTATCAATAAATTTTGATCATAAGGCGTAATTATCAAAGATTACTAAACCAAAAGGATCGTTTTCAGTTCAAATTTTTCTTCTTTAAAGCAAATTTTTAGGCTTTTTCTTGAAATAAAACCATGTTTTATATCCATTTGATAGTATACATCTAATTAAAGTGAATTATTTTGTTTTGATGGAAATTTAACAGTCGTTATCTCTTAAATTAAATTAAATTTGTTTCTGCTTATTTCAAATTTCAATATTTTAATCTTAACACCTTTGATGAACTAAAAAGTATATTTATTCGAAAAATATTTTAAAATTTGCTCAACTTAGACTTTTTCAGTGTGTTTCTCGAAATTTGCTTTATGGACAGATAATCTTTTATCTTTATATGTAGAAAAACAGAAATTTTAGTCATATTTTCAGACAAAGCTAGCAGAATTTCATTTTATTCTTCCAAAATTATCCATTCAGGCAATACTAAAGGCTATCCAATAAGGATTACGCACGCCACCCTTGAAAATAAACAAGTTCAACAAAGAAATCAGAGACACTTATCACTTTTCAAAATCGCTTAAATTCACCCACATTTTTATATGATTCGGATAACCAAAAAAGTTAAATTTTTTAAAGCGACTAACCAACCCAAGTAACAATACTAGCATCAGCGTGACGTTAAAATACTTGTGTCGATTATTACAAGCGTTTTTAAAATCCAAATGACGATTTTCAACACTATACAGATAAAATAAGCAGTTCAATGGCATTTTCATATTATTGGATACCTAACATAAACCATAAAAAATATCATAAACAAAGACGCTCTATGCTTTTGAATAAAAATTAAGGACCTGGTAATGGTTTCTGAATGATTTCTTAAAAATCGTGATAAAATCGAGCGTGAATTTGGCGAGTATTGATAAAATCGAATAGTGATAAAATCGAGAAACTACTGTACAAAGATTTAATGTTGATGGGACATCAAACTGACGTAGTCAGAAAAGTTTTTTGGTTTCACCAGTTATTTTTAATTCTACAAAATCATGCGATTAAGACCTTACTAAGAAAAAGGAGGAGTTATGAAAAATCAAATAGAAACGTTTGAAAATTTATAGTTTTTGATATATTTGTGATGTCATAATGCCTAAAGCACTAATTGGAGTAATTTTTCATTTTGTTCAAATTGAATTTTACATTTTCCGGTTAAAAATGTTTTTAAAGTAAAAGCATAAGGGTACTGTATACATTACGGAGTAAAAATCTTACGAAATTATACTAGGTGAAGTCATAGAAATTTTAGCCCAGACTGGTACCTGAATTATTAAAATATTTATTTAAAAAATTTGATGATTTTCCAAAAGAAATTTTTAAACCATCAGTGTTGGAATAGGATAACAAAAGCAATTTAAAGTTCGTTAAAAATTTTAAAATTTGTATACCAATTGCTTGATTCTTTTAATTTTCTATGAGAATCAAAAACTTTTATAAACTATCTCACGATGTGAGAAACTATGTCATCATCATTTTGTTATCATTAAATGATAACTTTATAACCTAAATCATATTAAAAAAAATTGAATAAGTGTTGTGCTATACAAATGTTGCATCTAACCTAGGGTTACCATATCCCGCAATGCTTAAAAAATGTACTATGAAAAATATTACAAGGTATTTTTTAAATAGGGGTCTTTCAGATTTTGAAAATGTCACCAATAACTGAAAATATATCAGATGACTCGTCGCTTCTAGGACGTTTATCACCAAAGAGATTGCGTTCCTGTGAAATCTGGGATGAAACGTGTCGAAACAGATGCCAAGCTTATTGAAATTGCTTCTGATATTGAATTAAATGAAGGTCGAATTTGAGCAAGATATCTTCAAAAAAGTTGTTGAAGAAATAGACGATCTTTAACTTTAAGCATACAATACTTTCAACCACACGTATCCACACGGTCAGGCATTCAGGACGATTTTTGAAAAAAAAAATTAAATCCTTTCAAAATTTACGTATATTTTGAAATTTTAAAAAAATCGTTATTGAACACAAAATTTAAAAAAAAAAACTTAAAGAGGAATTTGAGTTTTTCATTTGATTTTTCAAATAATTTGAATAAACCTGAGCAAAACTAGGGAAGTTTTAAACAATATCTGGACATCCCGGCCAGATTTGACTTATCTGGATTCTTTTCTGGATTTATGGGCAAGCCGGAATATATACAGAAAATCTGGAATAAACTATAATCAAAGTATAAAACGATACCGTCTAGCATGTTCCTGCAAGATCTTCAGTGAAAGATACGCGGATACACCTTGGATGTTTTACTGAAACCATGTTTTTCCTTTTTTATAGGAATTTAACCCATTAAGGTCATTCTTCCTCGTAAATAACTGCTGAAACCATAAGTTTTCAATGATTACAACATTATTTTTGGATATTTTATAAATTATCCAAAAAAAAATTGAAAAATTTACAAGTCTGTAGTAGATATTCGGCCTATTCGGCCTATTCGGCCGAATACTTAGCTCAACTATTCGGTGGGCCGAATATTCGGCTTAACGGGTTTTCGGCGGTATTCGGCGCCGAATATTCGGCCGACCGAATATTCGGTACATCTCTACTTAAAATAGTAAGGAAAACTAAAAAAACAGAGTTTTTTAATGTCATTCAAATACTGCCAATTTGTTGGGAGTAATAGGTTTGACTAAGCATTCCAAATTTCCTGCCATTTCAAAGAAAAAAACACACCAAACCAAACCAAAACTACACTTTTTTCATAATGTATGATGTTTTTGAGCTTGTTTTATCGAAATACACGTGCAAAAAATATTTGGTAATGTCAATTTTAATTGGGAACGCTCAGTAAAAATATTTTTTCATGTGTTCATTTTTCACTTTTTCTCTTGAACTTTCATGCAAAAAGCCTGGGTTTTGGTCAGATTTATCCGGATATTGTCCGGTTTTTAATTGAAAATTTTAAAATCCAATGCCCCGGATTTCACTTGGTTTTCGGGTAAAATTGCCCGGATTTTCCAGGCCCGAATACCCTCAGAATTTTTTTTTGGAAAGTTAAGGTATGTCGAATATGATAGTTATTGGGGAGAATGAGGATACTTGATCCCTGGGGATACTTGATTCCTTAGCTATATCTCGAAACTGGAATGTCTAACAAAGATCAAACGTTCTAGAAAAATGTGCCAAAATGAGCAAAATAACAATGCTTGTAGTTTATAAAATTTTAACAAAATAATTGTTTGAGTAATTGAACTTTGTTTGAAAAATTTCACAAAATGTAACTTGAAGATCTTTTTTCATCACTTTAAAATGTTCCTTACATGGGAAAATTATGGAAAAAATATATGTTCCAATTTATCAATCGTTCGCGCGTAAAATGAACTTCATAATGCCATATTTTCAAAGCAGTGGAAAACTCTCAACTTTTATTCAGAAAAAGGTTTCTAAAATGTTGATTATGGGTACAATTGATCCCCCTTCCAAACGGCATATTCTTCTTCTGAATCGATCGTTATGATTGCTGATTACGAAATTACTAATATTTGTCCAAAAACTAATATTTATCAAACAATTGTCTAAAGAAAAGAGCAAAAATAATTAGTTTTCTCTTAATGATAAAAAATAGCGCCTTTAAGTATGCAATGTTATTAGAGTTGAGACAAAGTTATAGAATTGTCTTCTTATGTCTGCTATAAGTTGTGAAATGAGAACAAACATGACCAAAATAGTCAATTTACATTCTTTCTTGGGGTTTTGTTTGATTTTTATACAAGGATTAGGGCTTCCTGAATGAAAGATCAAGTCTCCTTCAATAGGGGATCAAGTCTCCCCTAACTTCAGAAAAATCGCAATTTTTTACTCTCACGAAAATGCTTCTAGTTCATCAACGGGTTCAAGTATCGTTCTAATTTTTGGAGCATAGAAACTTGAAGTTACAAGCTGTCAGAAAATGTCAAAGACGGCGAGTTGCTAAATTTTTTCCAAAAAGATATGGTGAAAATAAGAAAAGGGGATCAAGTTCCCCACTCTCCCCTATATATTTCCATTTTCCTGAATATTCCTATTTGGATTATTCGATGGAGAAGTAGTATGATAACGGACTTTTTTTGGACCAGAGGACCAATTTTGGACCACCCTGTCTAGCTCTCTTATAAAACAAATAATCATGAAATTCTTAAGAAAATATTGTTGAAGCCCGGGCGTTTAATGTAATGCACTAATGTTTTTCATTAATTATTAGTTGCTTTATAAGAGAGCTAGACAATGTGGTCCAAAATAGGTCCCCTGGTCCAAAATAAGTCCGTTACCCTATTTAATAATATGCTGACAAACCACACATAACCTGATCAAATACTTGATTTCAAAAAGAGATTTTAGGCGCATATATTTCCATTGAACAAACAATATGTAAGATTTGTGCGCTACGAAGCATTTGAATTTATCGCTTTTGTACTCTTTGATAATTGTTCGTGGGTTTATTGCATACTCAAAGGCGCTTATTGCGCTCACTGTAAATTACGATTCAAAGATGCCGTCATGAAAACGGGATGTTTAGGTAAGGCGTTGAAAGTTTTTGTAAGTTGTATTTCTTTCGTATTGTATAAGATGTGGTAAATACATTTCATATACTGAAACTTACAAGATCATTTTCTGATTAAGTGGCTCTCATAAAAAAGAATACATTTCGTAAAATTTCACAAAAAGAAAAGTAACTCTATTTCTCGATCGAAAAAGAGTGCATGTACTCTTAAAAGAGTACGTATGGTTACCCTATTCTAACCCTACTGTTTCATGATGCCCCGTTTGACGGTACTTGGGAATTTTTAACGATAAAATTTTGCTATGAGCCTTTATATCCTAATTTTAATAAAATTTTAACGCGCTGTTAACGGTACTATAACTTTTCCCAGAAATTAGACCATACGCTGACGACAGATTGGAAAATGAATGTGGTGGTAGGAGTCAAAATTTCAGTGCCGTATTTTATTTGTCAGTTTGTCAAAAACCAAGCAAGTCAGCAAGCAGAATCAAGTTGAATTGATTTTGAACATATTCAGGATGGTCCATTGCTCAAAGTATGAGATAAGTAACAAAATTTTCGAGTACAGCAGAAGACATTTTTTCGTAATAAAACCATATGAATGCTCTTTACTTTAGAAAGTCTTGAACAAATTTATGTAAAAGATGGATTTTGTTTAGCAAATTTACCAACCTGAACATTAAAACACTCTTCTATCAATAACTAAGTCATTAGAATACTATTTCTGACCTTGGTACAATCAGAGATGAGAAGTTTTATTAGATTTTTCAAATGAAATTATAAACACTCTATTTGGGACATTACAACTCGTTTTCTTCGATTTGTATCACATTGATGTCTTCGATAAAGTTGAAGCCAAGGAATTTTCCTATTAGATCATGTTATTGACATATGGAGTCTGATACTAAAGGTAAGAAAAGTATTTTAAAAGTGATTAATATTATTTTTCTTTTGAATGAAACATTTGAATAGGTTGAATTTTTTTTGAAAAACATGTTTTGGACCCCCCGATTTCAAGTTTGGGCTCATATAAATGGAAAAAATCCGAGCTTTCGAATGGTGCAAAAATAAGCGATGCAAAAGTTTTCTCCCAGGGACACCGTTGCAATAAATAAGTTAAAAAAGTGATTGTTAATTTGTTTTGATTTTATCGAGAAAAACACATTTTAAATTCCAAATTTGTATACATGCAAATCTGTTCCATTTCTTCTCGAATCCATTTGCTCCTAAAAGGTTAGTCATTTGTACGTCATTCTGCCTTCATGAATTTAAATTAGAGAATATTACACCTCCTGCTCTTCAAATCCCGTCGAAAGTAGGCAAATGAAATGACGATGAATAGCGCAAAAGAAAAGTTCATTCACATCAATCTCTTTCAACATCAGAGGAATTAGAAGGAGGAAAAAAGCAGCTAGACCTGAATCACTCCCATAGGGGTAAAAGCCAAACACCTCCAGGGGTCTCTCACGAGGAAAGTCATCAGGAATCAAAAGTCGACTTGAGTCCCGAAACGAATCGTTCTCTGTCTCTCGTTTCACCTCAAGAAACGATGTTGTCAAAAACCTGTCAAAATAGCTCCATGGAATTATCTTTTTCCGCTTCATTTGAGGTCTTCGTTTTTTCTTTCTTTCTGATTATTTCTGTTTTTCTTTCCTGCGTTGCTGCCTCTTTGTCCACAATCCAATAAAAAAATATGGGGAACCTGAACCCAAGCAAAAAAAACACCGGCCTCAAGCTCCTTATAGGGGCGACTTTCTCGATCTTGATTTTCTGGAATGTTAAATCTATTTTTCTTTCTTCCCCTTTTTCGGTCAACCGACCATTAGGCCGCACCGAAGCCAAATCAGCAGCAGCAGCAGCGTGGTCCAGCTATGTAGTAGATTGCGACAACAATCCACCGGCTGGATGGACCAAATCCAACAACGACTTTGTCGACCGGTGGTGAGGTTCTATTTTTTTTGTCTTCAAATACCTATCTACCCTTTTTTCCATGACCGAATCTTAATCTCCACTATTGATGAGATGGGTCATGTGCGTTAGCGCTATTTCTTTTTGTAGGTTAGGTGGTTTTTTCCGTTTGTCATCTTAATGAAAGGTGATGTATTCGATTGAATTGGATTTCAATTTTTCAGTCGAAATTGAGGTCGCTTGGAAGTGAATTTATTTCAATTTCAATGTAGAATTTTTCGAACTCTTTTTTTAATTTTATTTTTAAGTGAAGATTGCTTTCTCAAGAAACAATTTTTATTCCTTTTTATTTGTAAGCAAATTATGGTGTTTTACAAAAAAATAATTATGTATTCGTTGTTGTTAAGTGTATTTTAATAACGTTCGAATACTCCGCGTGTACGCAGGTCCTCCTCGAGCAATATCCATGTCTCGTGCCCGTAAAGAACAACCGGTCTAAAGAGCGTCATGTACAGGTAACAATTCATTCGAGGGCTAAGTCTTTTGGACCGAAGTTGTTTGTGGAGTCCATAGTAGGCAAGACTTCCGCAGATCATTCACCGCCGGATCTCACGGTTGGTGTCATTGTCTGCGGTCACCTGTGAGCCGAGATAGACAAAGTCTTCGAATATCCACAACTCGTCGTCGTTGGTCGTGAACTTGTCATTAATGAACAAGGGGGTTCAATCGATCTCGGATCCGCAGGCCATCTACACTTTGTCTTGGACGTATTAATCATCAACCTAATCCTTACGTTTCAGTTCGTGGTAGTTTCCACCGCTGCAGATGATCTGCCGTGCCGACTATGTCAATGTCGTCGGCAAAGCTGAAAAGTTTGTTGGATCTGTTGAAAATCGTGCCCCGCATTTCGCTTACCGGTCGTCGAATAACACCCTTTAGCGTCACGTTGAATATCATGCAGGATAAATCACCTTGTCGAAGCCCCCTGCGTGATTCGAATAAACTCGACAATTCACCCGAAATCCGCACACAGCACTGCGTTCCACCCATCGTCGTCTTGATCAATCTGGTTAGCTTTCCGGAAAGGCCGTTCTCGTCCATGATTTTCTATAGCTCGTCACGGTCGATCGTGTCGTATGCGACTTTGAAATCGACGAAAGGATGGTGCGTAGGGATTTGGTGTAGATCGTCTCTCCATTAAGCGGTGTAGGCAATCAGCCAACTTGTCCGCAGGGTTACTGATAATCGCTTCGTTTGCTTCAAAATTTCTAATCGTTACCGACGCAACCACAGTAACGACGCTGCAACATTGACTCGCGAACGAATCAAAACATACAACATAAGAACGCCGTCCTAGTGAACCATGTACTATGAATTTTCGTTCTGTTTGTGTTGCCTAGCGTTCCTTGTTGATTTTCTCCTTCCGATTTTCAGTCATTGTTTACTCCAGCAATCATTCGCTTCGCTACTGAATGATTTCTTTGCGAGTTGATTCGGCGCGAGTTGATGACGATTCATGCCCAAAATCAGGCCTTTAAGGAAGAATGCTACAAGGGATCAATTCCTGGGATAAAAACTAAGGCCGATATTTAATAAGATAATTAACACACCTTGAGAGGAAAAAAAGGCAATTTAGGCATAAATTTGGTTTTTGGGCATCTCTTGCGTTCCAAGAATTAACTCGTTTTCCTTCATGAAGCGTTCGCGGCGAAGCATGATCGTCAGCGAGTCGAGTAGATGTGGAGTATTCGACGCCGTCTACGCGCTATATTTTCATCAGAATCGAATGATGATTGTTTGGTGGTTACCGATAGTAACTCAGAAAATAACGGATCACTAAAGAGGGGAAGAAAAACAAACTAGGTTTGCGCCGTTCGATGCTGAAAAGCGTCGTTTCTAAAGAAAACACACTTTCTATGTTGAGGAGTAAACTCGTTGGCGACTAGGATCGGGGTGAAAAACCATTCTGAGCGAAGATCAGCAACCTTGCTTGTCCGGGCCCTTTTTGATGAGTTCGGCTGCGATGTCATCCTTGCCAATCCCCTTTTAGCTATTCAACTGGCGAATGGCTTCCTTAACTTCACTTATCGCTGGGAGTGGCTCCTCTGCGTGTCGTTTGCTACGCCGGCGATGTACTTGTTCAGGTGTTCATCAAGTGCTGCTTCCCCCTTTTGATCGCCTCACGATTGTCCATCAGGATGCCCCGTCTTTAACCCGGTATATTTCGGCATGCGGCACGAAGCTTTTTTCGGGATGCGTTGAGCTTCTAATAGAACTTTCGTGTTTCTTGGGAATGATGCAGCTGCTCCAGCTCCTCGAGAGGCGTTTTTTTATCTGGAAAATTCTGACTCACTGCCTATTCTGCTGTCAGTAATTTCCAATGTTTCGACTGGTGCTTCTCTGCATTACTACCGCTCACGGGGCGCTCTCTTTGTCCATCACTTTCCTACACTCCTCGTCGAACCAGTCGTTCCGTCGAGTTCGTTCATCATGCCCGATGACGTTCTCCGCAACGCTGTTGACGGTTGTCTTGATGGTATCCCAACAGTTCTCGAGAGGGGCTTTGTCAAGCTCGTCCTCAACGTCAGCGCTGCTTCGAGCGACTGTGCGTAGTCTGTCGCGACCTCAGGTAGTTTGGGTGGCGATGTTCAGCCGGGCATTTGTTCCGTATGTTGTTCACTTCCGAGAGTTTTGGGGGCATTTTCACTATCACCAGATGGTGGTCAGACTCGATGTTTGCACCTCGACAGGATCTGACGTCGATGATGTCCGAAAAGTGCCGATCTGTGATTGCGTTTGGTACGGTGATCTCCACGTGTAATTGTGTGGGAGGCGGTGCTGGAAAAAGGTACTAAATATGTACGGCCGTTTCGTTGGACATGTGATGCGCACTGAACCTTCCAATTGTCGGTTTGAATTCCTCCTCCTGGCCGACCTGAGAACTAGAATCCCCGATAACAATCTTGTTATTATATTTTGGGCAACGGTCGTATTCAGGCTCCAGCTGCGCGTAGAATTCGTCTTTGTCGTCACCGGTAGGGTGAGGGCTATGCACGTTGATGATGCTGATGTTGAAGAACCGGCCCTTGATCTTCAACCGGCACATTCGTGGGTCGATCGGCCACCATCCGATCACTCGATTCTGCATTTTCCTCGTCACTATAAAAGCTGTTCCAAGCTCGTGTGTGTTACCGCAGCTCTGGTAGATGGTATGAACTTTTCGGAACGATTGTACCGTGGAGCTCTTCCAGCATAATGTTTAAATACGATGTCGGATTTGCGGCTTTTTAATTCGTTGGAGAGCACGCGGGGACTGCCCTTGAAATTAAGAGATCGGATGTTACATGTTCCAAGCATCCAATCGCTGGTCCCTTTTTGTAGCGTGGGTCTTTGCCGATTTCCATCCAAAATTTCTTGTTCATTGTTCATTGTAGAATGTTTTTCGTAGCCACCCCGCTATATCGCAGAAGGGCCTTTATATTGCTGTTTTGGGTCCCGAACATCACCAACCAGGCGTTGTTGCACTACGCCCCTGACACGAAGAACAGACGCGTACGGAGCCCCCTATCTCAGTTCGTATACGACCAAAGCATTCACCGGAGTTGGGTCCCCGATCTCCGCTATCTCAGCATCACGGGTAGGTTGAGAATCGGAGTTGTTTAAGACACTCATTTTTTTCTGTTAGGTGAAAAGAACTTATGTATTGATAAAACCTATATGCAACCCTCATATTAAACGTGGGGTTTGAAAACACTTCGTTTCCTACTTTCCTACAACCTAGTCTAAATAAGGAGTCATTCATTGAGAAAAAAATGTGTGCTATCGGTATAATTTGACAAATTCAACCATATTCGAAAAGAATGTCCGATTTCAAAATAAACGTTTAAGTTGAGATTGCCAGATTGTCCGGTTTTATCCGGGTTTGCTCGGATATTTAATATAAAATTTGAGAAAAGTCCGGCCCAACCCAGTTTCCCGGATTTTATTGGAAAAGTCCGGATTTTGCCCGGATTTCTAGCTAGTTTAATAAAAATAATCATGAAAGGTTTTCTGGAAGCCTAAAATACGATTTAAAATCTGCTGATGCGTTTTGGTAAAAAATTTTTGTCAACTTTTTTTTAAAATTTTTGATGAGTAATTCCTAGGTATTAATCAAATTTACCAGAGTGTTTCTCGGATTTTGCCAGGATTTAAGATCAGAGATTCAAAATCATTGAAAAATACTGAGAAAATGAGTTGTACAGCAGAAGTGTGGGTGTGGAAAATCTACTAATAAGAGCAAATAAATGGTACGTTAAGCCGAAAGGCCTCAATGAAATTATCATCAGGGTACTCCTGCTGAAATAAGACATATTCTATTTTTTTTTTATCGAAACACATCAGCGCATTTGGAATCGTAATTTAGGCATCAATAACACAAGGGAACAGCATTTTGGTGCCTAAGTCTCAGTTACTGGTTTTGGAAGATTTTGGCGTCCTAAAAAATTAAAATGAAATTTTTTAAATTGTTCAGTTTTGGGTTGAACTACATGAAAGCTAAAAGCTGGTTTTGGATCAATTTATTATCCTTCATTTAGTCAATGATTCAAAACGTGCGTAGATGTTCTAGTTTCAGAAATTCAACGCTTTAGAGCAAGTTCACTGGTGTTGGAAAAAAGTGGTAGAAATTTGGACATTTTGAAAATTTTACCATGCAAAAATGTTTTCAAGATCTTGGGGCGTTGTATTTTTTTTACAACACTGTTTCTATTTCAGCCGTATGTGATAGAAATATTGCTATTTTTGCATCACAGCATGCGAAAATACAACAAGTGTTGTAATAAAACTAGAAGCCCACAGATCTTGAAAATGTTTTAGCATGGGAAAATTTTCAAAATATGCCGTAAGTGTCAAAATTTCTACCACTTTTTCCCAACACCAGGGAACTTGCTCTTACAAATATTAAATTTTATATTTTTTGGCCAATAAATAGGATTACAACTATTGAGTTGGCTATGAGGAAAATAGCGATTGGTCGTGTTTATGACAGCTCCGTGAAAATTATTTCGATAGATTTTTTTTTATTATAGAAGAGTTATTTTATAATTTAGGAATACAAAATTGGACCATGTGAAGAAGATAGAAAGTTTTGGAGACAAGTTCTAAAGAAGTGTATCTGTTTTTATTCAAATTTGATGATGGCGTTACTGAAACTTGCTTCCGGTAAATTAAGCGCTACCAGATCGGCCAACAAAAAGTCCTGTTATCGTGTTATCCTGCCTCGGTGAGCCCGTTCCGATCTTTTTTTTTAAAATTATTTGAATGATCTTATATCTTAAGACAGCTAATTTTTTCCTTGCAATTTCATTCGACAACACTTATAATGTTGATAAAGCATCAAGAAATTAAGTAGTAATGCAATTGAGAAGTCATGAAGGTAAATCATTACAAAAAAATTAGATCAGAGTCGAATTCTACCAAATTTGAAGATTTTGTCCACAGAAACTCTCTCATGTAAATGATGCATACGTTATATCTATATATTTCGTGAAATGATATTTAAAAATTTTTGATAGTATGTTCTGTATGAAGTGATATTACACATCCGCCCAACCTGACATCTTCAAATGCTATTTTCGATGGAAAGTGGTACAATTTTTGCGTCAATTAGCGTGCAAAATTTATGTAATCATTAAATTTCAAAAATGTTGTAGAATTTTTTAACTCAGGTCTCATACAAGGTGCGTCAAAATCGGCTCTGCTGATACTACTTTTTTTAACATCATTAACCAGTGAATTGAAATCTTTCATTCAAAGATAGAGTTATTATGAGGGGATTACTTTTATGATAATAAATACATGCGAGAAACTTACTATTAGAAATGAGAAAAAAATTCTCAGAAAATACACTTTTTTCGGGTTGTGTTTAATATATGTATAGAACTTTTTTCAAAGTATTTCGACAAAAAAAAGAAAAAAACCATCAATTTTACTTTATTCATGAAATTGTTTTTGTGATTGAACAAGTACATACTTAACAATGTCGTTCCATAGATGCATTGAGAATAAAAGCAAGGTTTTAAATAGATTATTTTAAAGCATCATCTCAAGGAAAATAGCACTATTTAATTGAAAAACAGCATTTTTCTACTTAATCGAAAGATTGATTCTCTGATCACTTTGCCGGAAAAAAATATGTTACATTTTATGATAAGTTTTAAAAACTTAAATGAATTTTATTCCAAGAATAGATCAACCCAGGCCTTTAAGAAGTAAAAATATAAATAGTTCTTATTTAGAGGAAGAATAACCAAGCTGGTTAAAATCCTTGATAGATAAACAAAATAGAATAGAGTCCTAATTTATCGAAAATTTGATTTACAACTTGTGTATTGCATCATAGGACACAATAGAAGTTCTACTGAGAACAAATCCAGAGTTCAGGAGCATAGGTTTTTCTTGGCCAAATCACTTACCAAGGTGATCTCCATGCCACATTTCCTTTACCCCCAAAAATCAGCGTGAGTTTTGTGGATGGATGGCGTACAGCCGGTCTCCGCAAAATAAATCATCACATGTGCTGCATTTTTTCCCCTATCGACTACACGGACTTGGCCGGCGTCGTTATTGGTTTATCTTAAAGAAGGAGATCCTCACAGTTGTACAGTGAGATTGTATTGCTTGCTCCCAGAAATTTTTCAGGTTCATTGTGCAACGTTGATTATCTAGAGCCAATCACGGAGTGCAACCATTATGCCATTGGCCAGGAGGAGCCGCAGAAGGACCGTAGTTGATAGCAAGCTCAGGCTCAAGCTCAATAGATAAGATTACAACTATTTCTGACATCATTCAAGGAAGTCATTGGATGTTTGAAATTAAAGATTTATCTTATTTAACAACTTTGTTGAAGAATGCGAAACGATTTGACATATAGATTTAAAAATATCAAAAAATCAATTTACTTAAAATTTTCTTTGAAATTTCATGTTCAAACACTTACGATTTTCGGGAAAGTTGATCATTAAGTTAAAACCCTTATTTTCAAAATATTGAATAAGTTCTACAGCATCGGCAAAAAAACGTACAATTTTGTTTAGTAATATTTTTACATATTTTTGAAACTTATCTCGAAACAAATCTGAGCAACCGAATCGTGAGGATACTTTCCCAAATTTTGTTTCGAACATACGGGCAAGTCCAGCTAAGATATTTTTTTGCTAGTTTAAGCACCACTGACTGCTCAGTAGCTGCACCACAGTCGCTAAGATAGCCTGACTGCTAGAGCTGGAATTCACATAAAACTAACAAAATGGGATGTGGGCGTTGATGAAAAGGTTAACGATTTGTTCATTATGTGTACGATTATACTTTATTCTTCAGACCCATCGTGTTTTCCTCCACCAAACATCTCGGATGCATACTTATTCTACTATATTTATACCGTGTGGTTTACCTTTCCTATGCTGTGTGTTGAGTTGAGAAGCCTCTAGCTATAGTGAGAGAGTAGGTACATCACCATAAGCCGTTTGGCTTGTCTAGGAAGTTTCAAGGTCCCCCTATCTAGTCTTGAACTCGTACTCGGACAGCAGCAGTCGCATCGCAGCACATCTGAGACGGTTAGAAGAGATGCTGCGAGCGCTGGTTTCGGGGTGGAGGAGGAGAACCGGAGAAAGAGTTTGCGTTACATGCTGCAGCTTCAAACTTCCAATCAACGATACCGGAGCCTTATTTGACTTTGTACCGGGGAAAAAGAACGAGAAATCCTACAAATAATTATTGTATGTAAACTCGACTCTTGGGATGGCAAAATAATGCATCATTGTTTGCTGTCCCTAGATGGCAAGTTGTAGTGCTGCGCCTATGGCGCTCTATTTATAGCACCCCTCATCGACGTCGTCGTCTTTGAATTCGTCGTTCGTTGAATCGTACCTAACGTCGCGTCGTTGGATTATCCTGTTTCGTTTCGTGAGCTAAGCACAAATTGAAGCCCACGCAGCTGGAGAAATTGAATTCCACCAAAAGCGGCAGGCAGGCGAGCAGCAATATCGGGCGTTTTTGCTCATGGGTACAATTTTGCGCGCGTTTATCACTTTTGCTGCTGCCCCTTTCGGGGAATGGATGGTGGGTTGGGCTTTGTATACCATATATCCTACAAGTTCATTGAAACATCATCATTAAGCACAGGATACACATGTGAGTAAGCTTAAGTACAAGAAGATGTAGAAACCGGAATATTAGTAAACGTACCCTGTTGTAACAGGCAGTTTTTTTTTCTAAATTTTCGAAATAAAATTTTAATTGTTTTAGTTGTCCTTTCCCGGTAAGTTTAAAATAATGATGATTTGAAAATTATTTTTTACACAGTATCGGAGTAGGCAATTGAAGCATTGTTCCCTGATATTTTATTCTCTGGGTCCTGTTATACACAGCCGGTGATATCAACATTCCCATTATTGGTAATATTACATTAACAATATAATACTTAGATTATTGGTTGAAGGTTTTTTTATGTAGTGATTTCCTTTGAAGAGATTCATGAGTCAGTTTTGCTGCAAACACTCTTGGCGTTGTATATGTTAAACACACGGTTGATAGTGAAGCTATCCCCATTTACACCAAGAATGAACTGAATCAATTTTTGTTAATCTTTTCACTTTTAAGTTGTATAATTGATTGATTTTCTGTAACATTGCGAAGATTTTAATGATCGAGTTTTCCCGATAACTTTTATATTGATGTAGTGTATAATATCCAATATTGTGAAATTCAAACAAGGAACTAGTAATTAATATTAAAAAAAACTGTTTTTGAATCCCATACAAATGACTAATAATTGTAACACTACATTTGCTAATATTCCTGGTGCTGTTTTAAATGCTGTTCTGTTTAGTTCCTGGAAAGTTGAACATTTGTCATGAAAATGCTCAAAATTTGTGCGCTCGTAACTCAAACAAACTGGATGAGCTACGCCTGGTCTTGGTAGAATCTAAAGAAGAAATTGCTTGATTTACTGAATCTGGGCTTATCAAAAAGAATAATGAGCGTGAGCTTATTGTTCAAGGATACTCGGTACATCGTAACGAACGAAATTATAAGCGCGAGGGTGGGATCATTGTTTACTCGAAAGAGCATCTAGGCGTAAAACAAGTGTTTCAAACAAAGTTATCTCGCGCTTCTGTGGACAAGACTGAGTGTCTGGCTCTGGAAATCCAATTAGGATTTGATAAAATATTGCTGTTTTCGTAGGTGATGGAAAGAATTAAAGAAACATGAGCTATCAAAGAACGAAAGAACATAAGCCAGGGGTGGTCCTAGAGCTGGCTCTTGAGGGGGGGGGGGGTGTTTTCTCCAAATTTTCAAAAATCAATCAATATGAAGGAACGTAATATCTCGTGAAAAAACGATCATTTTGCAAAAGCGAAAACAGGGGGAGGGTGGCGGGGGGGAGGGGTAGGGTTGAGGGTTAGCGCTTTCAAATGATTACAATATAAACTGCATACTGCTCCTCCTCCCCCACTTCAATTTCACTGAACAAAATCAGATGTATTTCGAAAAATATGAAATAAGAGAAGAATAATGAAATCTTTTAACAAACTTTTTTAATATTTATAGAACAATCAGCAAATCTATAATATTCACTGCAAAAAATGTTTATAGAAAGAAAATTGTCATAATTTGTATATCTGGTAGTTTGAAATTGTCACTTTCATATCAAATGTGTATACGTTGTTTAGTGCTAGGCCAAACAAAAAGTATAGTTTTGAGATAAGTTTGAGTTAATTATTGCTATGAATTTCAAACTGATTAACGGTGATTAAATTTTTCATTCGAGTAGTTTACTGAAATTTCGTTATATTATTTTCAATTTGGAAACACAATCTTCGTTCAAAGTTCTGGTTTTGATTTTTCAAATTCTTAATATAAAAAATCAACACTTTGAGGCTACCGTAATTTCGAATAATAAACTTAAACTAAAACTTAAACTTAAATATAAATTTAGTTGAAAATAAGATTATCAAAATCAGATACTGAAGTTTGAAGCTTCTTGAACTTATTTCAATTGATTCGCTCTTGAATTTTAAAGTTATAATACAAAATTTTCAGTTTTTATTGCATTGAAGTACTGGAAAATTGTAAAGAAAGTGAAAAAACGTTTTTTTTCTTCATGTATCTACCTATTTATAATTCCAATCTCTTTAAATGATATTGATTTAAAATTAAAAAAAAATGGAATGAAGCCATGAATGGTTGTTTTAGTGAAGAGTATTAATCAATATCAATTGAAATTGCCAAACTTTCAGATGTAGAGTATCAAACCTTAATCTGGATTAAAACTTAAAATTTCAAAGTTATTATGTGGATGAGCTGAAAGCAGTTTCGGCTATATAATTGGTGTAGATCTTAAAATCCAGCAGTATATGAATGTTAGCTTGATGGATAGTCTTGTTGCTGAAAAAATAACTGATGCCGACTGATAACGGGAAAGTTAAACTCAATTTTTTGTCAGATTTTTTGTCAGAAAACTAATTAGTTTAGAGTTTAATCGATGAATGATAACTGAACCTTTAGAACAACAAATGAATATTTTGAATCTAAGAATAACCTTTTATTCATTCATCGATACAGATTTTAAGAAAGATTGCCATTATGGGGCAAAGTCCCGAAAAAATTATACAGATTTTGTTCCTAAAAAACAACGATTTGAACAAAATAAATTTAACTTTTTTTTTATTCTATAATGTTGTTGTCCAGATGTCACGATAAATTACTCGCAGTCTTCAGAAAAATTGATCATGAAGTTAGAACCTTTTTTTCTAAATCTTTTTGACATTGTACACTTTTGCTTGTTATACAAAAAAACAGAGCAAATAGAAAAAATACAAATTTGCATTCAGTACCCCTATATAAGTCAAAGTCAGTATTCAAATTCTTTGCACCTCGGAAAATGTGAATATTGTTTCTTTGTGTTATAATTGTGAATGCAGATTTTGAGTTTTGAAGATGAATTTAAATCTCGATCTCAAAACTACAATTCCTTCATATTGAAACAGCTTTTATAAATAATTGTTTATCCTTTTTGGCTCTAAAAACTCCTAGGGAACGCAAAAATTACAAAAACTGCCCACAATATCTTCTTCTGATTTATTGTTGCTCTGGAATTTCTTGTGTTTTATTAACGCATTAATTTGAATTTAGAAATCTTTCAAAAGGTTTTTAAAACTTAAACTCTAACTATTAAAATTTAAAATTTTCATATTCATTTTCTGTTGTACTTGAATCTTTTTAAGGTAATGGTGATAGATTTCAAACCAAATTAAAATAAATTGGATTTATTTTTTTTAATTCGTGCAAGAGAATCTTCACTGTGATTCAAAAACTCAATTGTTATTTTGCAATTTAATTATGAATTCATTGTAAACGCAAATGAGATTAGTACTGCATTGGATTTTGGAATGTCAATAAACCAACTGTAAAAAAAAGAAAAAAATCAGAATTGGACATTTATATTTGAATTTCAGATTCGTCTTAGATTTTTATTTTTGAAGTAAAGTTTTATTATAATGAGGAACTTTCCGTTGCCAAATTTTCCTTGAAAATGGATTTCATGCGGCCTCAACATGTTGTATATTACAAATGAATTTATTTAGTGAAATATTGGTGTCAAACAGAAAGATAAGAAGGTACCAAAGACTGTCAATTGAAGTCTCACGTTTTTATAAGCGACTACTGGTGCCTAAGGCAATTTAACACTTAAAGTCCAAAAATATTTTTTCACTTCTTAAAAAGACCAAGATCTGTAAGCCCATTAAACATGATAGTAATTTCTAAAAATTAAAGAAAATGGCCGATCTTATCATTCCGTAACTATGTATTATATAGTTCAAATATTTTTTATTATTATCTTCTATCTGACCGAATAAAAAAGAAACCGCATGGTAAAAGCAATCAATGTATGACTTCAGAGGAAAAAATATTCAAGTATTTCAGTGTTATAATAATATTCACTCCCCTATTTGATATTTTCAAATTTGTCATTCCATTAAAATTCAAAACATAATGAAGAATTAAGAAGCTCAGATTTTGAAACAAATACTAAATTAATCATAATTTGCTCATGTAAATTTAGGCATATGAAGGATATGAGTGACAATTAATAAATTGTCCCTATAATACAATACCTAGAAAAAAAACTAAGCTTAGTAGATAAATCGTTAGCAAATTCAAAGTCAAAACTCTAAGTAATTCAACAGAAATTGATTGCTATAATTCGGTCCAGGGAATTGCAAGTTACAGCTGCTTGAGTTTGGTAGACCGACTTTTCTCCAATCTTTAGTGATACACAAACTTTTTCGTTAATTAAAAGCCCCCTGATATGAACTTAGTTTTATTATCCTTTTTCATATCGCCACAGATTTTCGTTGTTTTATTATATTATAAAACCATTGAGGTTTATTGTTTGTTATGCTCATTAAACTATCATTCCAAATAGATAAATATTTTCCGGGCCTTAGAATAAATAAACCAACAAATTTAAATTCATGAATGCTCATTTAAATGATTGAACAAAATTAGTTATAATTTGAATAATTTAACGATCGCTCGCGAGATGTGGTCTGATAATACGGTTATAAAATTTCTTTTAATTATTTTTATTACAAGCATTCCGATTCAGTTTTCTAGTTCTCATTTTGATTTCTGGTAATATAAAAAAAATGGTTTGAAAATTATATTTTTCGATACCGAAAATATAAGTTTGAATTCTCAATTCTATTCAAAATCATAACCTTTTCAAGTGGTTTCATCTCCATACTAATGGAATCTTAAAAATAATGTCTAAACCCCTGAGTCTCAAATGTTCTATGAATTCTAATCACAAATTCGTATTTTAAATTTGGCCGAAAATGTTAACCAATTTTAATGATATTTAACCAATTATAATGATATAAGATTCGTTGTGTGAATAATTTATTTTAATATTTCAATATTTCAAAACATAACAATTTCTAATATTTCAAACAGTCAAAAAAATATTTTTAAAATTCTTATAGGTAATTTATGACAGATTTGCTGTATTTCAGTGTATCTTGGGTTTTTGGAATCGTCAAGAATAGATTCATCGGATGATGTAGACATATGCTGGGGTCCAATGAAAGTTTTGATCAGGCTTCCGAAAAGTACAGCTTTGCTATGATAGCCTTTTTCTTGCCAAACAAACTGTCTCGGTTTTCCTTACCACTTGGTTCGCTGCTGTACCATAGGTAACGAATCGAAACTCTTCGGCTACATCGCACACGTGCGAGAACCCAGGCTGTATCTCAAAGCAGGCTCAAAGCATGCCGTTGCCGAAAATGTTGTGCTTTAAGCTGTAGCGAACCTAACCGACAGTTCGGTTTTCATCCCTTCATGCCTCCTGTTTTGAAAATAATTTTATCCTAACTGTCGGCTGCAGGGTGTGACAGTTTTTGCAGGACTGTCACGGGTGACTGTCATGCCCATACCGTACCCATGCCCGATCGTATGCGCTGCTGCTCGGTTTCGAATAGATCAAACGAGCCATCTATTCGCACCGAGCAGCAGCATACGATCGGCGCGTAACGCGGTGTGTGGTGCCGGTGCAGGTTAGGCGAAAAGGGAAGGGGAGGGTGATTGGGGTGATCACCACCCGCAGTAGCTTCAAGCAAAAGGAAAATACGTTCGTTCGAAATTAACTCGGCCCGAGCGAATCTCGACTACAGTCGGACGGAGTAAGTAGTACTGTCATGCGAAATTCAACGCATTGAAAACTGTCACGAAGATATTCCCAAAACTGTCACGAAGCTTAAAAAACTTTCATACCCACGAACAAACTCTCGCATGAGGTAAAACAAGGCATCGCTGTACATCGCACGACCGCTCCTTTTAAAACTGTCGGGGAAGAAATATTCGGGAAGCTTTCATCGAGGTGCATGTGCGACGTTCGCAAGAATACTGTCGTTCGCCAGTACTTTTCGGAAGCCTGGTTTTGATAGCTATCTCGGCGTGTACAATAATAAATCTTACATAATTATGGACATCCAACTTTGGCTTTGCTTCACTGTATTCCATTTTTCAATAAACTGGTTTTTTCAACTCAAAACGGACGTAAAAGTTGTAAGAAGATATATTAAAGTTTATGGAAGAATATGCTTTTTTACTAATTCAAGTTGTTCCTTAGAATAAATACCTAAAAATATTCAATTTTTTTATGAAATTCTAAAGCTGAGTGCTGGATCTAAACTCAGCTCCCGGTTAACAAAAATATTTTTTAACAATCTTGAAAATTTTGTTCACTTGAACTCATGTCCAAAATTAGAACGAAGAACTTGAATTTTAAAAAAATTGTGAAATGCTTTGCAAATGGATTTGAAAAGGAACATTGAGAGAGGGAATTCAATATCTGTAAAATTCAGAAACAAAAGGTTTAGAGATAAAAAAATTTACTGCACATAACAGTATTATCAGTATTCAAAGCATTATTAAAATCATCAGCTGATGTTCATATTTCATAAGAATGGTGGTAAAGCAAATTTATTTTTAAAATATTCAATTTAAGAAAAACAAACTCAATTTCATAATCTCAACAGCGAGGACCTTATTTGACGATTAAAATATACTCGGTATTTATCCGATTAAATCAGAACAAAAAAGTAAACAAATTCAACGGAAAACCTTCCATACCACCAAGGAAAAATTTCTTCAGGCTTCGAAATGCTATGTATATCAGACGTTAATAAAGAAGGTTAACTGATTTCTAAATCCCAACTTGGTTGTAAACTGACCAGATGCTGTTAATTTGTTGTACAACTGATAATTTTATTTGTTTCTTTCTGAATATTGGGAAATATTATATGAACTGAAGCAAAACTTATGTTGCGCCCGTTTACTCTAGACCTTGCCGACCTATGAACTATAAGAATCCTGATACAAGCGGCATCGAAAACGCCTTACGGTCACTAAACTGGGAAAACCAGATGACATATTGCATTTCGTTAACAGGAACACGAAAACCCTTACAAACTTCTTCCGCTCGAAAAAAGGCAAATACTCGTTAATCACATCATTTGCTTCGAAGCCGTTGCTTAACATCTTTTGGTCAACGCAGAATTTCTTACATTGGACCTGCTTCTTACAATTGTCTTCCAGAAGTTGTCAAAAATACTAACAACCGCAACATTTTCAAATCGAAAGTGATACGTCACCTCAAGGAACTTCAGTCATAAACCTAATCATCATGCCAGTATTTTTTATTTTTGGTTACACATATATTTTAACTAATTTTTTTTTCTAAAGTAACGTTAACATTTTTTTTTGTAAATATTTTTTTTCCTAGTTAGTACATTAGCTTTATCAATTAATTTTTAATTTGTTTTTTTTTGTATTAACTATTTATAAAATATGGATCTCTTCAAAGGAATACTCTTTCCACTGAGACTCATTCTTAGTTTAGTTTAGTTTACCTGTCTAGCTTCATTCCCTCGCATTAAGTAAAAAAACATTTTTGTTAAGGTTCTCAGCATGAATAAATTTTGCTCGCGTTTTTGTTTTTTTTTGTTTTGCTGCCAGAAAAAAAAAAATATAAAAAAAACGAAAAATAACTGGTTCAACACTCAGTGCGAAAAGCTATATTAGAGAGGAACCTAGCATATAACGACTGGTGCAGAACTCCATCACACTTGAAAAGTTTTAAACGAAGAAGATATAAAACTCTACGAAACCAAACGAACTCACTAACTACCAGAATTTAAAACAACACTTGCATCAATTCCTTGGCGACCAGGTTCCGACAAATGTCCTACGGAAATGCGTGAATGGACTCGGTGTTGGTAAGGTTAAAACAAAGCAGGCGTGTAGTTTTGATCCAGTTGTAGTAAACCAAAAGTTTTCGTGCAACTACTCAATAGATGATGATCATCGGCAGTTTAGAGCTGTTGCAGAGCCATCATCATTCATTTTCTGTTTTCGGCCAGTTACATGGTGGGAAGTTGTTGATGAAATGAAATGAACACACTTGAAAATCTAAGACCCATAAGCATACTATGTGCTTTATCCAAAGCATTTGAAAAAATAATGAAGGATCAAACGTCAACATTCATAAATAACAACAATTTGGCACTGTATATAACCAAATCTAGAAGGCAAGCTGTCCATGGTTCTCTCCCCAATGTGTTCATCAACGATGAGCAAATCCATTGGAGCAAAACTGCGAACAATCTTGGATACATTTTTCGCGAAAATTTATTGTGGGACAATCTGATCATGCAACGGCTGTTTGCGCACTTTTCACAGAAGTACATAAATACTCCGTAACAACCAATACAGAAATTTGTTTGTTTAAAGCCTTGATCCTCCCACATTTTCTGTTTGGTGTTGTACTCCATGTTTGCCCTAGATCTGGTGCACTGAATAGACTGAATGTTGCATTAAATCGTTGCGTGCGATATGTCTATCGCCTAAACCGATACGATCGAGTAAGTCATTTACAAGGCAATCTCATTGGATGTACTATGGAAAATTTCTATGCATTCAATTCCTGCATGTTTATGCGTAAGCTTGGTTCGATTCGTCATCTCTGAGCTATATTTGAAAAGCTCACATGCGCTCAAGAAAGCCGTTCGTTTTTCATCTGCTTGGATAAGAACTTCCCAAGTAACAATTTTAGCTTTATTATGGTTAGCACAACTACGTTAGGGCTATAGCATTAATCTTCCTAAAAAGCTAAAGAGCATTCTATCCATCACTGGAACTCAAATAAAGCTAAAACTCTGTTATATATAGAAACGTCATCATGACTAATTTTTTGATCTTTTATAAAAATATTATGCTGTAAAATTTTGATCGCCAAAGTTTTCATGAAGCTGTTATTAAATTTCGCGATGACCATCTTGAGATACCAGATAGCGGCTTCCGCTGAACTTTAAATGCTGTAAATGATTCAAAATCGCATGAAACTCCCACAATATAGGTATTGGGTGGAAGGGCTAAACGAGTAGAAATCAAATTTCGCTACCTGACGCCATCTTGATTACCTAAGCAGATTAAGTATAAGCCGTCATATTCAATTCTGAAATACCGTCATATAGCGAAATTTGACTTCTTCTAGTTTAGCCCTTTCACTCAACACCCATGCGATTTTTAGTCATTTACAGCATTTTAAGTTCAGCGGAAGCCGCTATCTTGGATTTTAAGATGGCGTCAGATAGTGAAATTCGACTTCTTCTAGTTTAGCCCTTTCAATATATACCCATATTATGGGGGTTTCATGTGGTCATCAATAATATACAGGTTTGAAAAGAAAAACCGAAGCCGCCATCTTGGATTTCAAGATAGCATCAGAATACCAAATTTGACTTCTTCACCCAATATTGTGGGGCTTTCATTTGATTTTTTGTGATTTACAGTATTTTAAACTTAAGCGGTAGCCGCCAATTCGACTTCTTCTTGTTTAGCCCTTTCATTGTCGTTTAATTTGCGTTGACAAGAGTGCTTTGACGTAGCTGGAAGTAAAACTCGTTGAAGATTATTTTTTAAGTTATAGTAATTCTGATTGGAATCATTTTTCAGGCACCAAATGTACTCCTGGGTACTCCTGGATAAAAGGCACCTTAGCTCAGGAACTAAACGACGACAGCACTCTCCCAGATGATGATGACGATGGCAAAACGGTCAACCCGAATGGCCTACCAGCGAGCACAAAATGGTTTGCGTCATAAATTTTCTTCAGTTCTCGTAAATCCTAACCCCAGTCGGAGCAATATTCGGCCCAAACGTTCACCGGTGATTAAGAGGGAAATTTAAATACCACTCACGCGTCCATTTCTCGGACGACCCAGATGGTGGTTTGTCTTCGTGGAGTGTTTGAAAGTCTGTCTGTCAGAGTTTGACGCTGTGGGGACGAACTATAGCTAACTAGTCCTATAGCGCTCATATGTGAACATTATGGCCTGTGGTCGGTCGATTTTGCACTTCTCTCTCTAGTTCACTCGAGTGGTTTCCCGCCAAGAGACAGTTGTGAAATATGGGTTTCAGTGGACTACGGTGACATTTGAAATAATGGTTCAGTCCCGGCCGTGAGATGGGGTCCTAAAATGTCGATGACCTAGAAGTTGAGTGGATCCGCTATTCTTCTGTTCGATTTGAAGTTATAAGAAAATTTAGCCTTGATTAAACTATGTGTGTTAAAAATGAATTGAAATATTAGTTTCACAATTTTATTACAATCACTAAAATATTAGACAATCATCGCTACAGATATGAAAAATTTGTAAAAGATACTTTTTTCCGGGATTGAAGAACCCTTTGGAACACGTTGATCTTCTCACAAGATAAAATTTAAAGCATTTTCCAACGTTTCCTTCGAAATACGCCATCCGAAAAATCAGAACTGCGGCAAGACCCAATAATAACGTGATATTTTTCGCATTCAGACACGCACGACGACCACGCAGTAACGGGACTTTGCGGTTCGGTTTTTGGTTACCCTTCGAATATGAAGTGCTGAATTATTTCGATTTTCTCTTCCCATAAAATATGAACCTTAAGAAATTGGTGGTTCTTGTTACTGCATCATACAATTTAAAATGGAAGAAAATCAATACATTCGACCGCGGGTGCTCGCTCGATCGCTCGCTTTTTAGTTATATCCCGCCACGATTCGCACTCAAGATTATCCGGCTCCAGCGACGAACGAGTGTAAGCAAACTCGATCCCGACCGGGGTCCCGGGGATCTCAACGTGTGGCAAAGTGGTTCATTTATACTTTATCTTCAAATATCCATCTCTGGCCATTGGAGCTGGCTTCGGAGAATGTTTGCTCTCAATCAAATCGGACTTTGTTAACGACAAGTATTTCATTTTAGTCGGCGATGCTGGGTGTGAGTCTCCTCGGATGGAGCAGAAAAAGGAACGCAACAACGAGGCTGATCAGATCTTTCGATTTGTAAATCCGAAAGATCTGATCACAGAATGGCCATAGGCTGAATAATGAAATAAAAGACTGTGGGGAAGGAGAAGAGAAAGCACTGAAGTAGCGTTCGATCTTGGGCTCAGCAGGATTCGACGAAAACTGAAGTCTTTCCTCTTACAAAATCGGATTTATTTTATGGTTACATTGTGTACATCAAAGAATCGTTACATTTGAATAAGCAATTCCTTTTTTATTGTTTACAATGAAAAATATTGAGTAATTATTATTTACTTTAACATTGCTTCTTGTTGGTTTCTTTGTTATGTTCCTGGTTTTGAAAAAAAAAACAACGCACTTTATAGAGGAAAACTTTCCAACTCATTTTTGGAAAATTTTCCTCAATAAAGTGCGAAAAACACTATTTTGATAGCACTTATAGCCCAAAGAGTGGGAATAATGAATTCCTAGGACCACTATCTCATGATTTACTTTGGTATCATCATCGAGCCTTGATTTTTAAGTAGGTTCATCTTCAAGTGAAAGATACAAACGATTTCAATGTATGTACAGAAAGGGAACCCTTTTAAAAAGGTTAATTATGACCTAAAGGCTGGGTAAATTTGGAACTTTTTCCGAATTTGAAAAGCTTTGAGTTTTGTAAAAGCTTGTTTTTGCTCAACATCAATGCAAAGTACGCGGGTTTTGACTTTAAATTTAGTAGGAGATAGTGGGGTATTGTGGGCCATAGAGAAACGTGGGTCATCCTTAATATCTCGAATGTGTGGTTGTCGGACTGTCATCGTCGTCACTTTGCGTAATAATATATTTCCAAACGCAACTAGTTTACAAATCATGGCTTGTGGGGTTTCATGGGCCACTTTTTGAAAACGTACACACACATGAAGGATCTCAGTGAAACTTCATGTTTCTTTGAAGAGATCTAATTTTACCTTACTCTAAGGCGTACATCTTTCAAGGATAATATGGCTTTGTAAGATGCTACAAATGCTAAAACCACCGACCCACAGTATGTATGCCGTGAACGGAATTCGATCTCATGACCTCTAGGTCACGGTCGTGCCGAATAATGACCTTTTTAACTATTCGGCCAAACGAATATTCGGTCTTATACCCTGTTGAGTTTTCAATAGAAATACTTCTATTTCTTCATATATTTATAATAAAAATCTTCTATTTCTGCCATCTTAATGCCCCTCATGTTTTAAGTCGATTATTTCCTACCAGATGTATCCGATCTTTTTAAAGTAGCGGTCTCTTTTATTTCCAAAATGTCACCTTTAGCTGAAAGGACATCAGATTGCTTGTCCCTTCTAGGGCGTTTATCACAAAAAAGATTGGGTTTCAGTGAAATCAAGACATGTCAAAACAGGTGCCAAGCTATTAGAAATTGCTTTTTGTTTTATATCGAATTAGATGAATGTCTAATTTTTGCTAGTTGTCATCAAAATAGTAGCCAAAAAGAACGATGATCTTAACCTTAAACATACAATACTTTCTACGACACGAATCCATACGGCCGGGTCTGAACGATTTTTTCAAAAACTTGTAAAATAAGGGAAATCTGAACAGAAACTAGGTATTATTCTCAAACATACAAGAGGAAAAAGAAATAAAATAACTTGAAATATAAAATTATCATCGAATTACAACAGCACTGTTCAAATCGTATCTGACGAATTAATTACCTCTAGAAAATGTAGGGGATGAAGAATACGAGAGTGTTAAATCCTAGAAAAACAGAAAAACTTAAACTCTAAAAAAGCGTTTTGTAACGCAAAATTTAAAAAAATTCAAATAGACATTTGATTTTTGTTTTATTCGATTTAGCAAAAAATCTGAAGAAAACCGGGTAAAAAACGGGAAGTTTTAAAACATACGTGGCTATCGCGGTCAGATTTAACTTTTCTCGAATGCTTTTTTTGGTTTATGGGCAAGTCTGGATATATCAAGAAAATTTAGAACAAACGATAATCAAAGTATAAAGCTATCTACAGTGAAAAATACACGGATACATTTAAAATGTTTCACCGAAACCATAAATTTTTGATGATTTTGAAGCTTTTTCAACATTACTTTTCAATATTTTATAAATTATCAAACATCAGTTGAAAAATTTGACAAGTCTGTTTTTGTATAAATTTAAAAATAAATATCAATATTCTTCTAAGTTCTTAGTTGAAAATTGTCGTGGAGTGGCAATATTTTCTGCTATATCAAAGCTATTTATGAGCATCTTTTTCGACCAAATGTATCCAGGGTTTGAGAGGAAAATGTTGGACGTTCAATATGGATTTCTGTGATGGCGATCGACCGTGACAAATCTCGGTGAATTTGTGTCGCGAACTTCAAAGTGGATAATGCGAGGACTTCAAGTCGATACTTTATACACGGACATGTCGAAAGCATTTGATGTGATCGAAATCAACGCTCTATTCTCCGTACTTTGCAAGAATGGAATTGCTGGTTCCTGCCTTGGATACATTCTTACCTAAATGAAAGAATTCAGAATATTAGGCTGGGAAATGTCAGATCTGGTGTATTCTCGGTTAGCAGTGGTGTGCCACCACAAGAGAGTCACTTGGGACCCCTTCTTTTGATCACCGTTATGGACGAGTTTCCCGAAGTTTTGTAAGCCATATTCGTCCTGAGGTGCGCAAATGATCTGAAAATATTTTCTCCTCTTCATCTTCTGAAGGATAGTTTGGTTCTGCAGAACGTACTGTACCGTTTTTCAGAATTTTGCAAAAACGCCTCAAAATGCACATACAGCAAGTGGTAGCGAAAGCAAATTTAATTTTTTGGAATGGACAAATAAATTTTAATGAATTGAACGACCCGTATACTATCGATTGAATTTATTTTGGGTTAGTGCGGTCTTCAATTCAGCACTCCAGTATTGTTTGGCAACCGTACTACATGCTGATCGGACTGAATTCGCTTGGGAAATCTACGGAATCGGCATTGTTTTTGAAGGATTTGACAAGTGGAAGGTATTATTAGCTGTACTGTTTTCACAGATACGGTGATACGGTCAAAATTTGGTCAATATCAACTTGACGTATTTCTTTCAATTTTGCATTTAAAAAACCTGAACACCCCTCATTTTGAAAGTGTGTGTGTGTAGAATGTTGCTCCTATTTTGATTTTGGAATTCACTCTTCAGTTGTCAAAACGCCGTCCAAGGAAGAAGAACAGCGTATCAAAATTTCGCTCGCGCATCGCGAAAATCCGAGCCACTCGCACGCAAAGCTGGCAAAATCGCTAAAAGTTGCCAAATCAACCATTACAAATGTAATTAAAGTGTTTGGGGAACGTTTGTCGACAGCCAGGAAGTCTGGATCGGGGGGAAATCGAAAACCGGAAGCCGCTGAGATGACAAAGAGAGTTGCCGGTAGTTTCAAGCGAAACCCTAACCTCTCTCTCCGAGATGCCGCAAATAAGCTGGGTGGGTGTATCGTCTACAACCGTGCATCGAACCAAAAAACGAGCTGGACTATCGACTTACAAGAAGATAGTAACTCCAAATCGCGATGATAAACAAAATACGACGGCCATAGCGCGATCCCGGAGGCTGTACACGACGATGCTGACGAAGTTTGACTGCGTGGTAATGGACGACGAAACCTACATCAAAGCCGACTACAAGCAGCTTCCGGGACAGGAGTTTTATACGGCAAAAGGAAGGGGAAAGGTAGCAGATATTGTCAAGCACATGAAACTGTCAAAGTTCGCGAAGAAATATCTGATTCGGGAAGCCATCTGTACCTGTGGCTTGAAAAGCAGCATTTTCAAAGCTTCCGGGACTGTCAACCAATAAATTTACGTGAAAGAGTGTTTGAATAAACGACTGCTACCTTTCCTGAAGAAACACGGTTGTTCCGTACTGTATTGGCCGGATTTGACATCTTGCCATTACGGTAAAAAGGCCATGGAGTGGTACGCCGCCAACAACGTGCAGGTGGTTCCCAAGGACAAGAACCCTCCCAACACGCCAGAGCTCCGCCCAATTGAGAAATACTGGGCTATTGTCAAGCGGAACCTAAAGAAGACCAAAAAACTGCTAAGGACAAGCAGCAGTTCAAGGCAAACTGGCTTTCTGCGGCGAAGAATGTGGACAAGGTGACTGCACAAAATCTGATGGCAGGGATTAAGCGTAAGGCCCGGCAATTTGGATTTGGAAAAGCGGAAGCCTAACTGAATATTTTTCCTGAATTTTATACTAAATAAACTTTAAATTTAATTTGATTTTTCAAAAAAAAAATAAGGGTTTTACCGATTTACACGCGTTTTCCCTTGACCAGATTTTGACCGTATCACCCTTTATCTCCCAATGAAGGACGTAATAGTTTGTGCAGCGTGAGATCGTTCCAGTTATCAAACAGGATCCAAAAATACGCAGGAAACGAACCAATAATGGAACTTTACAACGCGTATGTTTAAGAAATCAACTTGATTATGTCCAGAAACCAAATTAAAGTTAGAATAAACAAGTCTTTATCAAAATAAATAACAGTTTCGGGTCAACTCATAAACTTGGCATATTATTTGGTCATATTTGGTATGGTGGCTCACAATTCCCCACCACCTTTCAAAATTAAAAAAAAACTATTATTAAAACAGTCAGAGGTCGGAGAAATAAATTTAATAAAAAATGATCATTATTGCCCAATGAGAAGTTACAAAGGAAGAAAACCATACCATTTATCTTTTTCATTTTAACTTATATAATAGTGAAGTTATGAAGCAAAGAAAAAAAGCAGCTCACGATTTCCCACACTCTCCTATGTAAAATTTCATGCTAAGCATAGGTGGCAATCGATGTACGTAAACTTCATTTTAGAATTTCAAGAATCGACCATAGACATTTTGTTTTATTGCCCAAAAAAACTGACCTGTGAAAAAATTTCATCCCAATCGGATTTGATTTTAGAGTGTCTTAAAGCGTTCTAAATTTCGTTTTTTCCCCTCAAAGTCACCTGAGGGGAATCGGGAAATAAAAAAAAAAACTAATTGAGCTGCCAACCGTGGAGGATAGCGTTAAAATCTTCTAGTTAAGCTAGAGGACATGAGAATGAGGCCAGTGAATACTAAGATATACAATGCTGAATTTCGGTGTCTCTTGATTTAGATTTTTCCGCGGTCCAGAAAAAAAACAACATCGCGGTCCCTGATGTGTTAAGGCCGAACAACAATTAAAATCGCAGTATGGACAATGATGGTGCATAAATTAAGGGGATTAGTTTTTTAACATTACTTACAAAATTTTAACTATAAAAATATGAAATTTTGCCTTCATTCAATGCCCTAGGCCCTTGCACTTTCCCCCTTAAATTTTTCCCTTCAAACTTAACCACTTGATAGGGTTTCTAGCCTTTTGTCCTAGACCGGCTTAGTCTTGGGAAATGTCCCTGTTTTTTAAATTTCAATTTTCAATTTGCCTCAAAATACAACAAAAACTACACCAAAACTATATTCACTCAGGGAAAAGTTGAACTCTCACATAAATAAATCAACCTGCTGTTTCTAAATGCTTTGAGTTCAGGAAGGTGTTTGTTTGCGAGTCTTCAAAAAATAGATATTTCAAGACTTTGAAATTACGTTTTTACGTACATTTGAGATTCTCAAAAAACAAAACAAGTTTTTCCCAATTTGAAACTCAACTTTTAGATCTTTAAACGTAGAAAAAAGATTTGAGATATTTTAACTTTAGACTTAGTTATTGATGATTATGTGGAAAAATTTCATGTTGATCAAAGTTACCCCGTTTTACGGTACTAACATTTACATTTGGCATAGATCTTCAACGAGCAACTTCTTAAAATCAGTCTCCTCAAATTGAAAGTCGCGAATATCATAAAGATGGTTTCAAACACAGTCAAATTCAATAAGTTTTTTTTCTTAGAAGTCAAAATAACTTGCGGTCTTAACAAAAGTTTATCATTATTTATGTTTTAACTTTATTTTCAAAGTCTTTGTAATTTTCAGTTGAAAAATCGATTGCATTGATTATTTTCGTTATTCGTAAATTATTAAAGGAATCGTTAGTAACGAAACTAAGCTTTTAAAAAATGTAGTGAGAAGTTGTCTTTATAAATTTTGATGTCAATTTGAATAAAAAAATCGTGATCTTTCGACAACTTCACTAAAAGACAACAAGATTATTTTTTACGCGAAAAGTATGTTGAATTACTTAGTCGTCAAAGCACTTTTTTCTTGACACCTATCTTAAAAATCTATATATATAAAAATGAATTTCTGTCTGTCTGTCTGTCTGTCTGTTCCCTATAGACTCGAAAACTACTGAACAGATTTGCGTGAAACTTGGCAGGTGGGGGTATTGGAGGCAGGGGAAGGTTCCTATTATGGTTTGAGACCCCTCCCTCTCTCATGAAGGACAATTTTTTGCATAACTCGAAAACTAATCAAGCCAATGGTATCCAATTTGGCATGGCGTGGTATTTGGGAAAGAGGAATATTTCTATGAATATTAGGTACCCCTCCCTCCTCTCAGTGGGCTGATAGGAAGGGGGGAGGGGTGCTACCTTACAATTTTTCATATATCTCAAAAACTAATTAAGATATTGGAACCAAATTTGGCATGGGAAGGTATTTGGATACGTAAAATATTTCAATGATTATTTAAGACCTCTCCCTATTTCCAGTAGAAAGGGGGAGGGAGCCTCTTTTATATTTTTTTACATAACTCAAAAACTAATTAAGCAAATAGAACCAGATTTGGCATGGGAGGGTATTTGAATACAAAAACTATTTCTATGATTACTTGAGACCCCTCCCTCTTTTCTGTAGGGAGAGGTAAAGGGGGGAGGGGCCTCTTTTATAATTTTTTACATAACTCAGAAACTAATTAAGCAAATGGAACCAAATTTGACATGGGTGGGTATTTGAGAACGTGACATGTTCTAATGATTGTTTGAGACCCCTTCCATCTTCCAGCGGGGAGAGGGAAGAAGGGAGGGAGGAGTTTCATACAATTTTTACTGCATAACTCAAGTACTACAACAGCAAATGGAACCAAATTTGGCATGAAACGATATTTGGGTACTAGAAATGCTTTTATGAATATTTGGTATCCCTCACTCCTTCAAAGAGGTGGATGGAAAGGGGAGGAGAGTTGTCCTTTACAATTTTCAGCATAACTGGAGAGCTGATTGAGCCAATTGAACCATTTTTGATATGTGAGGGTATTTAGATACGAAAAATGTTTCTATTATAAATTGAAGCCCCACTTTTTTTCAGCGGAAAGATAAATTTGGCATCAAAAAGTATATGAGTACGAAAAATACTTCATGAATATTAAGCTCTCCCCTCCATTCAATGGGGGGAACGGAAAAAGGGATGGTACATCCTTTCAAGTTTATGCATAACTCAAGAATTTACTACGCAAATAAAAACAAAATTTGGTATGGGATGGTATATCAATACGAGAAATTTTTCTATGTGAAACAATTCCTTTCTTGCAGTAGGATGATAGAATTGAAAATATAGGAAGGTAAGAGGAAAGCTTACAACTTTTTTTTTACAAAATCCAAGAAAAGGACAAAAATTAACATGGAAAATCATTTTGGTATGATCCTATGATTATCTGACACACCATCCTTCTTTCTGTGAGTAGGTACATAGGAGGAGGGAGGTGAGCCCAATACAATTTTGTTAGCATAAGTTCTCAATTTATGCTAACGAAGCCAACAAATGGAAACAAATATGGCTTGGAATGGTATTTGGTTACGAGATATATTTCTATGATTGTTATAGACCCTTATGCTTTACAGTGTAGAGAGGGGAAGAAAGGAGGGGCTCTATATAAAATTTGTTGTAAAGCTTAAAAACTTATCAACCAATGGAACTATATTTGATATAAGAGGATATTTGGGAACGATAAAAAAAAATGGGTATGATTATTAAAGATCACGACCTCCATTCAGCAGCCGGTGAAAGGAGGGCTCTCTTATCAGTTTTTTTGCATAAATCTACAACATATCAAGCGAAATCAACCATACCATACCATACCCTCCTTTTTTAGAGCGGATTTAAATTATCAGATCTTTAACACAAATTAAATTTAATTTATAGATCAAAATTCTGAATAACAATAAAAGTTTGAATAATATCTGAACATATCATTTGATTTTGGAAGGTGTAGCAACGCACACCGGGTCAGCTAGTCTATATCTATATATATAAAAATGAATGTTTGTCTGTCTGTCTGTTCCCTATAGACTCGGAAACTACTGAACCGATCATCGTCAAAATTGGCTTCTGAGGGTTTTTGGGGCCGGAGATGGTTTCTATGATAGTTAAAATCCCCTGCGACTTAAGGAAAGGAGGACTTTCATACAAAATTTGTAGTTTTTCGAAACAAATAAAAGTCATGACATCCATTTTCACGAGTTTTTTTTCCTTTGGGCGGTTTGTTTTTCGTCTCCATGGTCGAGGCGTCGCGAGCCAACGTCGCAAAAGGATAGTAACCATGGCATAGCATACTGATCAGTGGAAATATTTTGGCGCGTATTTCTCAACCAAGCATATTTTCAATGAAAGGGGTGGCGATGGTGGCCTTGATGTGATTTTTTTTTCTACTTGATTCCTAGCTTATTTGTACAGCACATGGTTATGAACGACGCCTAGATATGACCCAGATTGACATTTTGACGATCGAATAAAACATATACCCCATGTTCAAACGTTCAACTTTTCTCTGTTCCAAAGAAATAAAAAAATATGTTTTCTTCAGACATTGTTATTTCGGCCCAAATTCACAACTGAAACGAATTTAGAAATGAAAATGGGATCTTTTGATTTTAAATAATTCTGAAAAAAACATCATACTTTTTGCTTACAGGTACTTAACATGAAAAGTGTTTTTGTGTTACATGGCTGCATAAAAGAGACTTTTCATCCGCTTCTTTTTTGAAAAGTGAGACTTTAGAACTGATTTTCAACTGTAAGCTAAATTTTTATGAGAATTTTTTAAGTATACCGTTAAAGTGTTAAAAGCAATAATCCCTCCTGTCAACTTACACCGTGGGACAAGAGCAAACGTCGAACTTTTAAGAAATTCATCCTATGATTCAATATGTTGGAAAGACCAGAAGGGTTATTCCGAATGTTGAAACTGAAGCGGATGTTTAAAATTCTTAAATGTCTTTGTAAATGAAGGTCATTTGCTTTGAACAACATTCATTAAAAGTGGAGTAACAAACATAAATTTATACTGCTGGAATACTGCTGATATATCAATGAAACTTGATAAAACAAACAAACAGGTATACGTATTAAATCCATTTTGAACCCATTACTCTGACGCATCAGAAAATAAGCTTTGCATTTACACTTGCCCCAATATACAGGACAAATGTTAACTCAAAAAATTGTTTTTGCCAACATTTTTGAATATTTGACTTTCAAAGAGAAAATGAAAAACGCTGAGAATTTATTTAGTAATGCAACTGATATTTTATTTACATATTCCTGTTTTTTGCTTTAATAAATTTATTTATAAAAAAAAATTGCACTGTATAAAATCGATAGTTTTCAAACCGTGAAAAGTGCTGTTTGGGGAAACTTCAAGCTATAATGTCTTATGTCCATGAGTTTCGCATATGTCGAAATATTTTTTTAACATAATTTTGGCATCTCCATAAAGTACAATATGCAATAAATTCCAATATGCAAATCTTTTTCTTTCAATTAGAAATTTATTTAAACTCGAGCCGGGTAAATCAGCCTACCTTCTTCAAGCAGTGGGGGACAAAATTGGAAAAGATGGGGGCGCTCCCCTGTAAGTTTAAGATAAAGAGCTTTTCAAAGAAGGGACCATATTTTAAAAGAGGGTACGGATATTTGGCATAACTTAAAAATAGATATGACCAATGTTTTTATGAAAGTTCGTAGCTTCCCACTTTGTGAAAAAAGGGAAAAATCCATACATTTTGACATTGCATAAGTCATTAGGAAGCTTTAAAAACAGAGTATAAATTTCAGATCTAGAAAAACAAGTTAAGAGATCAAGTTTCAGGTAATAATATATACCATCTTTGAATTGCAATTCGGAACTTCAGCTACAGCTTTCATTTCAAAGTTGTTAGTTCTGAACTTTGATGAGGTTTCTAAATTTGAATAAATTTTTACAAATTACATTTATTTTTGGAAAGGGTAGCAAAGCACACCGGGTCAGCTAGTATATATATAAAAATGAATTTCTGTCTGTCTTTCTGTCTGTCTGTTCCCTATAGACTCGAAAACTACTGAACCGATTTGCTTGAAACTTGGCAGGTGGGAGTATTGAAGGCAGGGGAAGGTTTCTATCATGGTTTGAGACCCCTCCCTCTCTCATGAAGGGGGGGTCTTCCCAAATAAAAGAAACTTTTTTGCATAACTCGAGTACACTTCAAGCAAATGGTATCAAATTTGGCATGGGATGGTATTTGGGAACGAGGAATATTTCTATGAATATAAGATACCCCTCCCTCCTTTCAGTGGGGTGATATAAAGTGGGAGGGGGGCTACCTTACAATTTTTCATAAAATTCAAAAACTAATCAAGATATTGGAACAAAATTGGCATGGGAAGGTATTTGAATACGAAAAATAGTTCAATGTTTATTTGATGTTGGTATGATTCTATAATTATCTGACACACCATCCTCCTTTCAGTGAGTAGGTACATAGGAGGAGAGAGAGGAGCCCAATACAATTTTGTTACCACCAATTCTCAATTTATGCTAACGACATAATGGAAGCTAACAAATAGAAACAAATATGGCATGGGAAGGTACTTGGTTACGAGATATGTTTCTACGATTAATGGAAGCCAACATAATGGAAGCCAACAAATGGAAACAAATATGGCATGGGAAGGTACTTGGTTACGAGATATGTTTCTACGATTATTATAGACCCTTACGCTGTATGGGTTTGGCTATGATTATTAAAGATCACGACCTCCATTCAGCAGGGGGTGAATGGAAGGACAGGCGGAGTGAGGGGAATTTCTTATCAGTTATTTAACATAAATCCAGAACATATTAAGCAAAAACAACCATATTTTATAGGTTAGATTGTTTGCGTACGATTTATTTGAGACCCTCCTTTTTCAGGGCGAAGCTTTTCGATTTTCTGATTCTTTTTTCTCAGGGATTTTAAACCAAGTAGGTTTATTCATCCCGAAAAAAGCTTTTCGATTAAAGATTAAAATAACCAGAACTTTAACACAAATTTATAGATCAAGATTCAGAATTAGGTTTAAGTTATCTTTGTGTTAAAATTCGAAACTCCAGCTGCAGCTCTCATTTTATACCGGTTGCTCATGAATTATGTTATAATTTGATTTAAAATAATGCCAACAAAACAATAAACATTTGAATAATTTCTGAAAATATCATTTGATTTTGAAAGGTGTAGTAAAGCGCACCGGGTCAGCTAGTTATCTATAAAACTGTCACATATCAATATTTTGCACACTACATTAAAATCTAGTTTTGCTGAAAACTTCATACATTTTCATATATTGAATCAAACGCTGAAGAAGTGTTGAATTGTTTTCGAGTGCAATCTATATAATCGCATTTTTTATAATATTCAAACAAAAGTTAAGCTCAACAATCGCGACCAGCTGCTACAATATAACTTTCATCTTTTGATCTAATTTTAAATAGAAGTTACATAGATTTTTAATAAAAAAGGCAAAAATCAAACGAATTCCGGTAAATTTAGCGCTGATTTACTATATGGAAAAATAAATTTTCTAGATTTGAAAACACAAAGCCTAGTTGTTTTAATGTACGTTTAAATCACTTCTAGCGTACAACAAAAGTGAACGTCTATGAAATCTTTCATTTTTTTTGTTTAAAGCTTTCTGCGTCATAAAGCATCGTTTTTCTATGTTTTCTTTGTGGAAAAATATGCTTAAAATAGCTCATTTAATGTTTGACTATATTCATACATCGTTTTCAATCACTTGGAAAACATTTCTGGAATAAGGGAACAAATCCAACTATTGAGTATACACAAATCACAAAATAAAAAACTCATTTTTTATTTCCGTCCTACTAAAGTATGGATTAATAATTCGCAGAAAAAAAGTTGAACATAATGAGTTTTTTGGTGCCCCAAGGTAAACTCATAATTTTTCGTGTCCAGTTCTTTTTTATGGATGTCATTTTTTCATCCTTCTTTCTTGGAGTTGAAATTTTCAACACGATATGCGGATAATAAACATGAGTACCGTCAAACGGGGCATCATGCAACAGCGGGGTTCGATGCAGCATTTATATAACACTACATTGAATCAATTTTTAATTTAATGTATTTTAATAAAGTTATCTTTTAATGATAACAAAATGATGATGAAATAATTTTTCGCATCTTAAGCTAGTTGTCTTAAGTTTTTTATTTTTATGTAAAATTTGAAAAATCGAGCAATAAATGTACAAATTTTAACATTTTTTGATGCCGAAAAAAACTTTACCCAGTATGACGGATTGGCTTGATAAAATTACCTACAAACTTTTTACAGGTTTCCTCATGTTATACCAACATTGTTGGTGTAAAAATATTTTTCGAACAATCACCCAATTTTTTTAAATGAATATTTTTAAAATTCAATTAGGTGTCTGGGGTTAAATGCAACAAAATGCAAATCAAAGAAATACCTTGTAAATCTCGTTTCCATGTGCTGGAATATGAATGTTTTGCATCACACGTTTGTAAACATTTAAATTTCATTCATCCAAACATTTATTTTTATGATTTCAGCTTGTAGATTTTTTCGTAGTATTATTTAACCCCTAAATGTATGCAGCATCCTTATTTTCAGAAAAAATGTGAAAATTTGTTTTTACATACCCAAAAACTACTGCAATTGGTGTTGTCATGCGTAATGGTGTTTGAGGCATCGCAAATATATTAAAAACTATGAATTGTCGTACGTGTTCATAAGATTTTTCATTAAAAACAAAGTTTGTTGCAAGTTACCCCATTTTCTAAGGAGTGTGAAAATCGCATGTTTTTAGAAAATTAAAAATAACTGAAGAAACCAATAATTTTTTTAACTACGCCAATTTGATGCCCCAGCATCCTTAAAACTTTTGATGCATAAAGGATACGATTAACTGTGAACATAAGTTTTTTAGAAGCCATTGAAGTTAAAAATTGTTGCATGTTGCCCCAGTTGACGGTAACAAGATTATGTTCAGGAAATAGAAATTTCAACAGATTATGGTTAAATTTGTACGACTTGTGAAGATGATTGTTATTTCTGCACAAAAGCTTTTCATTTAAGTAAAAGACTAACGGCCTTTTCCCCAGTTGGGTAGGTTAACTTTTCCAACTTGTATTTTTTTAAATATTAACGTATCTTATAACTTTCGAAGTAAATTATCATCATGAAGCATATTTTCGGACACCAACTTAGGGTCGAGCGGAAAACTCTAATAAACCCCATAAACCGGTCCGATTAAAGGAAACCAGCGTTTAATTCAACCGCGACCCCGAAGTGACCCTTTGGTGCTCGGTTCAGGATGTTTGAGGTTAAGAGCCCACAGCAATCAACAACAATGTTTCAACACTATTAGCCCACAATACAGCGCCTAATTTGTACCCATAAACAAGATTTTTGACAGCCATTACTGTGCAATTTTTCGCTTTCCATCATGTGCTCCATTGGAGGACCTTGACTTGCCCATCGCACAAAACGGCCGGCACCGGCTTGCTCTTGTCGGTTCAGCTCCAGACCCTATTAAATTTCCGCTGAAGCTACGCGGCACCGACACCAATGGATCTCTCCATCCCGAAACCAGCAAATTCCGCAGTCTGTGGATGGATGCTGAAGAAATTATCTGCGCCTACGAGAAATACTTAAAATCATTCCCCCATCGTAACCCACCTCTCGTTTCGTCAGAGTAGAGAGCACCGGTAATTCTTCATCTTCACATGAGGGCCCTTACGGTTTACGACCAAGATCTGCCGTCATCATAACTGTTGGACGTCTTTTTCATGAGAAATTCTGTAATGGCACAAGTTCCATTCTGTGAAGGAATAACAAGGAATTATTGTTTTGAAAATCTTCATCCCTTGAAGCCTTTTTTGAAGTAAATTATAGAATATCACATGACGAGTTTTCAAGTTCGAATCACGAAACATTCATGTTCTCTAGAAAAATTATAATGTTCATTAAACGATCAAGTTCCCAAATGGAATCTACCTATACAAATTAGTTTAAAAACCAGAGCAACAAAGATTCCATCACACTTATGATGATATCATCTTGAAACCCTAGGAGGATGTTGATTGAATTTAATTGGAAATTAGCTGAATATGCAATATACCATTCATGTCTGAAAAAAAAGTCCTTTGAGACAATCTTGCTGGGTTTCAAAAACAAAAACAAAAAAAAACCAATCGACTACCATTATCGGCAATACCGATCGAAACGTCCCATGTTAGGAAGCTGGGCCACTGTAAAGTATAATATATGAATTATTAATTTCCAAATGGTTTCCAATCGAACCATCTCTCGCTCGATTGCTTGCTGCCCAACAATAAAGAAATCGTTTCATTCACATTTGCCATAATATTGCCGTGAACATAAATTTAAAGTTCAATTCACATACCGACTACCCCCACTTCTTTTGCCTACATACATACATGGAGTCTGTCGATATGTTCTGAAAATGTTTTGTCTTTGTGCTGTTTTTTTATGTTTTTCTCTGTTTTTTGTGGGTTTCTTTATTCAACCGGTTTTGCGCCATCGTTTCGCGTTCGCAATAAGTTACGCTTAATTTTTGGGTTTCCTTTATGATTGCAATTTGATCAGGGCTGTAGGGATGTGAAGGAATTTTTTTAAACTGGTTTAGGATATTTTAAAATTGAGTGGTAATTACTGGGTTTATCGTAGGGGAGAAGCAGGCTATATGCGCCTATTCAGCAGAAAACTGATTTAATCAAATATTACATCGAATATGTGCACATAAGTTATATACACATGGGCAATAATGGGCAGGCATCTGTTTTCTAAACATTGGAGTTCATTTTTGTTTAAAATCTTCTTCAGTTTTCGAGAAAACGATTTTAATATAACTGTTGTTTGAAAAGCTAAAACTTAAACCGTACGAGCTAAATGTAGGGGAGAGTGGGGATACTTGATCCCCTTTTCTTATTTTCACCATATCTTTTTGGAAAAATTTAGCAACTCGCCGTCTTTGACATTTTCTGACAGCTTGTAACTTGATCTTTTATTCAGGAAGCCCTAATCTTATATATAAAAATGGAGGCGTTTTCTTTGTAACAACATCACGTACGATTGGTCGGTCGGAATGAAGTGAAATTTGGTATCCGAGGGTTTTTTGGGTCAGAGATGGTTTGTATAATAGTTTCAAGAATCTCACTTTTGATGAAAGGGGGGTCCCATACAAAATTAGCTCTTCACATCTTATATATAAAAATGGAGGCTTTTTCTTTGTAACAATATCACGTTTGAATGGTCGGTCGGAATGAAGTGAAATTTGGTATCCGAGGGTTTTTTGGGTCAGAGATGGTTTGTATTATAGTTTCAAGAATCTCACTTTTGATGAAAGGTGATTCCAATACAAATTCAACTTTATTTGTTATGATTTCCATAAGAATCTATTCGCGAGCACGATAGAGTTAAGGACGTGTAGATAAAATTAAACATTTATTACGATTTATACTTTAGAAGGTAAAACGAAGTTTACCGGGTCAGCTAGTCCTTGTATAAAAATCAAACAAAACTCCATGATAGAATGTTAATTGACTATTTTGGTCATGTTTGTTCTCATTTCAAAATTTATAGCAGACATAAGAAGAAAATTCTATAACTTTATCTCAACGCTAATAACATTGCATACTTAAAGGCGCTATTTTTTATAATTAAAAGAAAATTAATTATTTTTGCTCTTTTCTTCAGACAAATGTTTGATAAATATTAGTTTTTGGATAAATATTAGTAATTTCGTAATCAGCAATCATAACGATCAATTCAGAAGAAGAATATGCCGTTTGGAAGGGGGATCAATTGTACCCAACTCTAGGGGATCAATTGTAACCACAATCAACATTTTAGAAAACTTTTTCTGAAAAAAGTTGAGAGTTTTCCATTGCTTTGAAAATATGGCATTATGAAGTTCATTTTACGCTCGAACGATTGATACATTGGAACAAATATTTTTTTTCATAATTTTCCCATGTAAGGAACATTTTAAAGTGATGAAAAAAGATCTTCAAGTTACATTTTGTGAAATTTTTCAAACAAAGTTCAATTACTCAAACAATTATTTTGTTGAAATTTTTTAAACTACAAGCATTGTTATTTGACTCATTTTGGCACATTTTTCTAGAACATATGACCTTTGTAAGACATTTCAGTTTCGAGATATAGCTAAGAAATCAAGTATCCCCAAGGATCAAGTATCCTCATTCTCCCCTACCTATTTATGTTGTATATTTCCGTATAAAGAGTGTTCGGATCAAAAAGTGGTCAACTTAAATTCGCCGTATTTTTTCTAATCATTCATATGAATCACCTGAACACTTCTCATTTTGTAGCAGTGTGTGTGTGTGTAATGTGATGCCACTGTTTGGCTTCCGACACTAGGTCTTTAATTTTCAAAATGGCGTCCAAGCAAGAGGATCTTCGAATCAGAGTTTGTAAATGCGTCGTGAAAATCCAAACTACACGCACGCAGAAATATCAAAATCATTGAATGTGGCGAAATCAACCGTCACCAAAGTAATAAAGTCGAAATAGTTCGGGGAACGTATTTCGACAACTTGGAAGCCGGGATCTGGGGGAAATCGCAATCCGGGAACCGCAGTGACGAACAAAAGAGTGGCTAGCACTTTCAAGTGAAACTCCAATCTCTTCGTTCGAGATGTCGCCTATAAGTTGGGAATATCGTCTACATCCGTGCATGAAGCTTAAAAACGATCCGAACTATCGATTTACATGAAGGTAGTGACTACTAATCGCAATGAAAAGCAAAACCTTACGGCAAAAACAAGATCTCGGAAGCTCTATACGACATTGTTGACAGATCTCGATTGCGTGGACGACGAAATCCACGCCAAGGCAGACTTCAGACAACCGGGACCAGAGTTTTATACAGCAACCGGATGGGAAAAGGTGGCAGACATTTTCAAGCATAACTATCAAAGTTCGCCAATAAATATCTCGTTTGGGAAGCTATCTGTACCTTGTAAAGCGACATTTTAGTTGCAGCCGGACCGTCAACCAGGAAATTTACGTAAAAGAGTGCCTTCAAAATCATTCTCTGTCTTTCCTGAAGAAACATGACTTGTCTGTGCTATTTTGGGTGGGTTTGGCAACCTACCATTATGCAAAAAAGGCCATGGAGTGGTTTGCCACTAACAACATTCAGGTTGTGCCCAAGCGTAAGAACCCTCTCAGCACACCAGAACTTCTCCCAATCGAAAAATATTGGACGATAGTTAATGATGGTTTTACCATAAGAAGACCCCAAAAAACTGTAAGTAGCGAGAAGCAGTTCAAAGCCAAATGGCGTTCTGCGCCAAAGAAAGTGGATAAGGTGACTGTACAAAATGTTGCAGGCGTCAAACGAAAGGTTCGCCAATTTGGACTAGATCAACCGGAATCTTAACTGAGTATTTTTTACGTCTTTTATACAGATTGAGCTTCAAAAAGAAAGATACTTTGATTTTTTTTAAAGATCAAATAATCGATTTACAGACAATTTAGTTGGACTACTTTTTGATCCGAAAACCTTTTATTTTAATTGAAAATGCTAGAAACTGCTAACTTCCATACGACAAAGCTGAAGTTTTATAAAAAAATATGTTTATTATAATTTTATGGAATAAAACAAAAGTTAGGGTTGCCATACTATGGAGGCAGTTTATTCATAAGGAAAACTTTATCACATCTGTTTTGAGATCTTCAATTGTCTCTTAAGATGTTAATTAGGGTTTAGATTCGAAGTTTTAATGATAAAAATCATATTTTTATTCTATTTAACCTGATATTTTATGTTAGTGGCATTTCACAAACATGATAGAGGCATACAACAACACTCCCGAAATCCAATTTCTTATCATGATAAAACCTTTATAAATTACATCTAAAGGTATCAAAATCTTGTATGAATTTTCATTTTTTTTGAGTTGGCAAATTCATAAAATTGATCTTGCCTTATGTTCAAAGCGTATCACCCTCAAAATGCATTGATAAGTTATGTTGTCTTTTCAGCAATTTCGTCAAACGGCCGTAGGTGGATTTAACCTTTTAGGTGCATTTTGTAACACTTTCCCCTACGGAGGATTTTTGATATGGTAACACTTTGATTTTATTTCCTATATGTATTGTCTTATCGCAAAATCAAAATAACAACACACACAACACACAAAGCAACAAAATTCACATTTTCCGAGGTGTAAAGAATTTAAAAGTTCGTTTTGACTAATTTGAGAGCGCTGAACCCAAATATCCAACCCTACTAACTGATAGCCACATTTTGTTTGGAGACAAGTCCTGAACGTTCACCTTGTCGAATACGGCAGACAGATCGGTATAGATGTCATCAGTTTGCAAAGGAATCTCAAACTGATGCTTTTTATACCGATCTGTCTGCCGCATTCGACAAGGTGAATCATATTTCTCGAACGTTTAGGATGTGGATCTCTTCTTGGCTGGTTCCGCAGTTACTTAACTGGACTTAAATTGACAGTTCGTACGGGTAACTGTTTCTCCATGCAGTTCTCAGCCTCATCAGGCGTGCCTCAGGGAAGTCATCTAGGGCCAATAGTATTCCTGATCTATTTCAATGACGTGGTGCGACTTCTCGATGGACCAAAATTAGCCTATGCCGACGACTTGAAACTGTTCTTCTCTATCAATGGCCCCAAAGACGTGAACTTCCTGCAGAACTAGTTTAACCTCTTTGCCTCCTGGTGTGATGCCAATCGCATGCCTTTAAACCGTAGTCAATGCGCAGTAATATAATTTTCCCGCAAACGACGCCTGCTCTCAGCCGCTAATTTCCTTGGAAACGATGCAATCTCTCGAGCTCATCACGTGAAAGATCTTGGTGTGATTCTTGACGTGTGGCTGGGTTTTAAGAGTCATACCAAGTATATCATTGACAAGGCCTCCAGAAGCCTGGGTATTCTTTTCCGCACGACGAAGGACTTTAGGGACATTTACTGCCTGAAGAGTATTTACTGTAGCTTGGTTCGATCGATACTTGAATATGCTTCTGCGGTTTGATGGCCATATTATCGAAACGGTTCTGATCGCATGGAAGCCACTTTTGGAAGTTCTTCAACTTAGCGTCCAACTTCGAGGTTTGAGGAATCGGGATCTTTAGCACTTCGCTCCTTTAAGACTGAGCAATTACGGGGCCAACACTGCAATACTTGGTGTCATTGAGACTTTCAACCGCTTCTCAGAGCATTTTGATTTTGATGTTTCCAGGGATGTATTCCTAAGAAGAATGCTTGGTGTTCTAAGTTCAGTGTAGATTTGTATGTGTAGCTAGTCTCCTAATTAAAAAAAAAATCTTTTGGATGATGATCTGTTGATTTTATTAAAAATACACTTAACTGGAAAGGTTATAAGTGCAGAATATACCCCTTTGCCTCGAAAATCTCTCCAAGTGATGTATTTATACCGCTTTGCCACCAACCCAACCGTGTTTCCTGAAAGTAGTGTTTTTCATCGGGACCACAAAATTTAAAAAAAAAATTTACTGCTTTTTTGAATAGCGTTGATGGTTGAAAACTTACCATGAACTGTGATTCAAAATATTGGTAAGTTTTTTTAAAATAATTTAACCACTAATGATTCGATCACAAATTCCTGATTTCTGATCACTATTTATTAGCTGTATGGAGTGTCTCAAGGATTTGTGGCTTATAAAAAAGCTTGGAGAGCACAAAATATATATTTTTGTACAGAATTATGCCATGAGTTGTTCGCAATGGACGCGTTTTTTCTTTCTTCGTAAGCTAAAAATCGAAATTTTGTTGATGAAATTGCTTAAAAACCGTTAAAGCAATCTAACTACCAAATTTTCGAATGTGTTATTGATCGTTAAGCGTGATCATCAAAAACGTACAGTTTTTTTAGGCGTGATAAAGCATTTAAACGTGAACGTTCCCACCAGCGCTGTACAGAGCAGAAATCCTTCAAGGGCGACTTGGCTAGTGGAATATATCATCAACTATCTGAGGCCGGAGATTATTAGGTAAGTCTGTTCCATGATTATATTTTGCGTTAATTTGATCAAAGGACGGTTTCTAAAAAACAATTCGAAAATGTTCAAATTTTGGAAAAATTTGAGTATTGTGGATTGCCGAGAATCGATGGCTTAAAAACGGATGTACGTCCCAGAGTTTTGTGGCTTTGCAATGTTTTATTGCTTCAAAAACTTAAACCATTTCACCATTTTAATTTTAGTTGGTTTTTTAATCACATTAGGCTGGATTAAATATAGATTTCTTCTTTTGTCACCCCCCTTCCCCTTTGAAATTTCCAGAAAAAAAAACCGGAAGGGGGAAATAAATAAACTTTGAAGTATTTTTTTTTGAATATTTCGAAAGATTACAAGACCAAAAAACTAATTGTGGAAGATGGGAGTCATTTTGCCTTTTGTATTTTTAATATTATAGAATTTCACGATAAAAAAATTACTTGATTTATAGGTTTTGTGCAAGGATATTGTATGCAATTTGGTTATGTTTTGGTGATATTTGGTATTATTATAATTTATTAGTTTTTTGCATTTTTTTTTAAATATTCCCCACGCCAACCGCACCCCCTCGCCCCGGAATTTAGAATTAATTTTGGCCTTATATGAGAAAATGAATGACATTTTAGTGTTTTATGTAGGGGAGATGAGGGCATAACGAGCACCCGAGGCATAATGAGAACTACGCTTTTCTACGAAAGTGCGTATTTTCTTAAATAAATTTTCATGAGGATTTGTTTCGTACTTCCTATAGTATTAATTTTTCACAAAAAAAGGAATCTCCTTATCATCTTTACAGAGATATTTAAAAAAAACTAGCTTGGTTCTCAAGTTACGAAAATATTATAATTTTTGAGCACCACGAAATAAGCTCTTATGATCTTAAAATAACCTTGATCTATAATGTACGCACTGCAACATGATGTTCACATTGTTTCTCAATTTTTACCATCATACAATTTTTGATTTTTCATTTTTATCAATTTTAAAACACGTTTTTACTTAAATTTGTTGACTAGGGGCATATAGAGCACCATATTATCGAGGCATAATGAGCATTTTCTGCCGTAGAATCTAGCAGCGAATTAAAATTGATTTATAGCGCCACACCTTGACTAGTTTTCATCCGACAATTTAGCCTATTGGTAAGGTGTCGGAGAGCTAATCAAAAGACTAGAGTTAGATTTCTGTTCGAGGTGATTTTTTTCCATTCACAATTCATGATCGATTTTTTTATTGTTACATTATACGGCTAGTAGCATCATCCTCCGAACAAAGCACTTAACGTATGAGCGTGCGTGAAATGTTTGTATTCTACAAACAGACCTAGATTATTTTGTTATTGCTTTGTTTGATGAATCTACGACTCACCTGACTTCATCGAATTGAATTCGCTGCTAAATTCCCCGGCAAAAACGCACATCTTGCTCTGATTAATGGTGCTCATACTGCCTCAGGGGGGGTTCTCATTATGCCTCCACAGTGGCTGGTTTTCAGCTTTTGGCAAAATTTTTTAAAATGCATTTTTTAACGTTTTCATCTAGTATTTCACGTCTCTGCCCGTTAGGGAATAGGCTTTTCAAGTGTCTGAACACGAAACAATAATGTAACCTTCATATTATAGGTATTTTCTATGGTTAAATAACCGTTTTCCTTAAGGTGGCCATTATGCCCCCATCTTCCCTATATGGCATTTTGTGATTTATAGCGACTGATAGTTTTAAAAATTTAAAAAAATGCAATTGGCGAGCAGTAGTATTTCGATACAACAGTGATCGATGTTTACTCTTGGGCTCGAACTCACGGACATCGGCTCAGGAAGCAACTTGTCTAATTTTCTCTGATTTTGAATCAGAAAACCAAACCAAATTCATAGCAATACGTATCCGTCCACCGAACTGGTTCTGCTTGAAGATCCAGTGCGGTTCAAAGCGAACACTTGTAGTGAAATTGCGATATGCAATGACCTGTAACGCATTCGCAATACGCAAAGGAGACTAGAGAAATGAAAATAACTTTGACGGTAACGAAACAATTCTCTGCCCCGAATTTATTGGGTGCAATTCAGACTCCTGTAACATAGTTTGTAATGTGTTGGCCTAGAAAGCCGGAGATAGCGGGTTCAAATGCTGTACAGTGTCGTGAGTAGTTTTTTCGACATTTTTCAAATGAAAGTTTCGTCATTTTCTATAACTTTTATGTAAGTCTAATCATTTCCAATAAATAAAAATACTAGGACTTAAGTTAAAGTCGTAAAAATATAGAGAAAACATGAAATTAAAGAAAAAAAACTAAAATACAGCATCCCTAGGAGGAGAGGAAAAATAGCAGCTCGAAATACCGAAAGATTTGCTTGATTATACAGAAAGCCAGTTTCGGGAGTTTTTCAAGTGGCTTTCGCGCGAAATGAACACTCTTCGGCCCACCGCCAAAAGCACGCGTGCACCTCGTTCTTCAGAAGATGTTTGGCCGTTGCTTGTTCGTTGGTGCTCCTGCGGCTTCATTTCGTTGCCTCTCCGATGTGGCCTAAACGAAACAACCGAGCATCTCCTCAACCGATAAAAGATCGGTCGTTGATCCCTGGAAACGCGTTTTTTCTTTCTTTCTTCTGGCTGCTTTCAAGTATTTTTGGAGGTTTTCGTGATGGTCCTCCAAGATTCAACGGCTTCGAAATTCGAGGGAAAAAAAACTCAACTCGTGCACCATCATCATCATCTTCATCTTTGCCCAGAAAGCCCAGTCATGTTCCGCCCAAAACGGGTGTGGGATGGTCAGGCCGGCCAAGAAGGGATGCTCTGCGGCTTCGAGAGATTCTCCTTATCCAAACTTCATAAAAGAATTGTGAGCAGAAGAACGTCAAGAATCGGGTCGATGAAGAAGACAAGAGAAGAGGGAAAAAAGTGCGCGCAGCATCTTTTAACGATGAGTTCACTCTGTATTTTTATTTTTCGTTGTTTTTATGTTAGCTCGAGGTACATATCTGGAAGCCCCACTGACTTTTCGGTCATTCTGCTGTCAAAGAGTTCAATTTTCCGCACGATAGAGCGACCCTTGAAAAACTTTTAAAAACACAGAAAACCCGCTCACTCGAGCTTACTTACTTACTTACGTAGGTCCTATGTGAGGCAGCAACGGCTCAGCCAATCAGGGCCAGTTTATTGTGTTCGCTCATGGCGGACGTGTATTCGGTTAATTGAAGAAATAAATCAATTGATAAGACCAAGGAGATGGAAACTCGTTTCCATCCTTGTGATCCCGGGAGCGTCGTTGTCGTCGTTTCGCGCTTTTCTCCGGGGGATTCGTGCAATTGTTTTATGCAACGCTTTTTTATGTTGTTGCTGCGTGGCTTTTGAAAACGACAACGGTTCCTGAACAGATTAAAATGAATTAAAATCGGAACATGGCTGAATTTAAAAATATCGGTGGTCGTTTTGATTTTATGTAATTCTCTAATTTAAGAAACTTATTCCAGATATTCGAAATAGGCCTTCCATTTATAGTACTATACAATATACATATCTTTTTTGTACAATGAGCATTCCGAATGAAAACGTTAAGGTTTCAATACAAATTTCTATTGGGTCTAAACAGCTCTCAGCTGAAAAATTAACAAACCAAAAGCAATTCATGATGGATTTAACAACTTTTACTAAAATGTGTTTATTAAAAGATACGGAAGTATACGGAATCTTTACCACGAGTAGCCTAATTTTTCACAATTGTCATTCGAAAAAGATGTAATTTTCAACTCCTTATGATGTAATGTTAGTCTGTTTTCAAAAAGTGAATAGAAATACATTGTTTTGCTATAACTTTACATTCCGTGATGTAAGTAGTCAATGAATTATATATCACAAACAATGTAAAATTGTACTTGTTTGATTAAAAATTAAATGCAAATGTTAAACTTGGGTTGCGCGCGTCGGATACAAAGTAAACAAGTAAGAAAATTATTCCGAAACGAGTCAAAAAAAAACGTAATATTTAAAAAATAATGCTGTTGCAATTAATCGTTTTTCTCTCAATTGCAGCAATATCAGATTTTTCGCAGCGGCAGTGATTATCCGGAGAAGTTTTCGTCAGGCACAGGATACGCTCATCGAAAATTAATAATGTTCTGGGACGAATCGAGGGTCCTGATAATTCTAATAATCTGTACAACATCACCGTGCTGGGAATTATCGGATGAAACAGAGATTCCAGGCTGACCGGTGATGGTGAATGATATCTTTATTAATTGAGTTTGGAAATATACTTACTTACTTAATGATCCAGCGCCGATCCTCCGGTGCAAGGGCCGTGGTAAAAGACCTCCACTGTTGACGATCCGGAGCCAGCGTCTTCACCTGAACCCAGTCAAGATTCTCGTCGACAGTTCGGATTTCAGCGGCTAGGCTTCGCCGCCACGAGTTTCTGGGTCTGCCTCTTCTTCGATGACCTTCTGGATTCCAATCTAGCGCCTCTCTGTAAATCTCGTTTTCATTTTTCTGCAGCGTGTGCCCAATCCATCTCCACTTACGTTCCCGAATCTCGATTTCTAGCGCCTTTTGATGACACCGGCGATGTAGTTCCTCATTCGAGATCCAGTTGCCAGGCCACCAAGCGCGGATGATTTTCCGCAGGCAGCGGTTTACAAATACTTGCAGTTTTCGCGTCGTCACCGCATATGTGCACCAAGTTTCGCACCCGTACAGCAATACGGATTTGACGTTTGAGTTGAAAATTCTGATTTTTGTTTGTAGAGAGATCTGACGTGACCGCCAGATGTTTCGGAGACTCGCAAACGCAAATCGGGCCTTTCTGATCCGGGTTTCGATGTCTTTCCTGGTACCACCATCAGGCGTTATCTGACTACCAAGATACTGGAAGCACTCCACTTTCTCAACTTGTTGCCCAGCTACCATGAAATTGGAGGGATTTGCTCTGCATGTCCGGTTGTGTTTGGGCGAGCAAAACAATATCGTCAGCCAGGTCAAGGTCGTTTAGTTGCTCCATTGTTGAAGGATTCCACGGCAATCCTCGGTTCGGTGCACAGTCGATCGATCCAATCAGAATCTCATCCATTACGATGAGACAAAGTAGCGGTGACAAGATACATCCTTGTCTGACTCCAGCAGTTACCGGGATTGGTTCGGACAAGACACCATCGTGCAAGACCTTGCACGAAAATGCCTAGTATTGTGCTTCGATGAGATGGACTAGTTTCTCTGGGACCCCTCGTCGCCTTAGAGCTGCCCAGATGTTTTCATGGTTAAGTCGGTAGAATGCTTTTTCGAAATCAACGAAAACCAGCAGAAGAGAGTCCTGGAATGCGTTGATTTGTTCCAGTATGATTCGTAGCGTTGTGATGTGGTCCACACATGATCGTCCGGATCGGAATCCAGCTTGTTGCCGTCGGAGTGTAGCGTCGATTTTCTCCTGGATCCTGTTCAGGATCACTCTGCAGAGTACTTTGAGGGTTGTACAGATCAACGTTATGCCTCGCCAGTTACCGCACTCTGTCAGGTCTCCTTTCTTCGGGACCTTTACGAGGATACCCTGCATCCAGTCGGCCGGGAATGTTGAAGTATCCCAGATGTCAGCGAAAAGACGGTGCAACATTTGTGCTGACAGGGCAGGGTCGGCTTTCAGCATTTCAGCAGGGATGCAATCGATCCCAGGTGCTTTGTTGGATTTCATGTTTTTGATTGCCGCTTCTATTTCAGCCAGCGAGGGCGCTTCCGAGTTGACGCCATTTATGCGACTTACTGTTGGCGCTTCGAGCTGCGGTTTTTGTTGGCCATCGCTATTCGTGACTCAGAAGAGTTGTTCGAAGTGCTCAGTCCATCGTTTGAGCTGATATGTTTGATCGATCAATAACTGACCTGTTCGGTCCTGCGGCTCGCAAGCCGCATGCGGCTCTTTGTATATAAAGCTGTGGCACTATAACCCACTGCGCAATTTTATATAAATATTTTTGAAAAAAATTAAAAATGTTCCAGTGACCTGGAACACTGATTTTCATAGGTTAGCAAGAATATTATAAAATTAAATACGTTGTAGCATCAGCGGAAAAGACCAAAAGTCAAGATAGGATTTTTTTAAGCCTAATTCTGTTATACAATTATTATACAACGTAACCCTCATCAAATTTTACATTTTAAGCACTCGCACAAGTGATGTTTGCCCTCTATGATAAATGTTCAGTTGAAATTTCCCAAACCGTATTTAAATTAATCAACCATTTTGAAAAATATTTAAAACTTTGAAGCGTAACAACGTTAAAATATTTGAAAAACGATAATTTTGATTTATCTTAATAAAGATTAGCATTCAAGTTTGTTCGGTTTCAACCTGACTTAGGATTTGAAAAGAAAAAAAAAAATTAAAAGAAAAAAAATGTCCGCATCGGTCCGGTTGTCCGGAGAAAATAGGTCCAGTTTTCTCTCAGATTATTCACAATTTTCACGAAACTCCAAATCTTCAACTCTTTTTAGGGAAATAAATTTGCTTGCATTTTATTTTAAATTTCGAGATAAAATTTGTACGCCGCTGATATGCTTTGGTAAAAATTATTTTTCGAGTGTTTATTTTTCAGCTATTTCTTGACTTTTAAGTAAAATACCCAGTTTTTGGCTGGACTTGCCCGAATATGACCTGGTTTTGAGTTTAAAATTTAGAAATTTAATGCCCGGATTTGCCCGTCCTGTAGATGTACAGAAAACAAGAGAATAAATGAAAATTTCAATTCGGAAAATCTATTTGAGAACTTAATCACAGGTTTCATACTTATAATTGATTTGACTTTCACACCCCAAAGTAGGTTTTTTATAAATTATTAAACTGTATGAATATTGAAAGAGTGAACTTTAGATTCTTTGAACAAAATATAAATTTCAAGTGTGATGCCTGCAGTCAAGATTTACCAAAAGCACACAAATTTTGAAAGAAATATCAGTAACAGACATTTTTTTTTCAATTTTGATTGTCCTTAATTGTCACGAATTTTCAATGAAGGCTAGAAAATCACATTTTTACAAATTTATACTGGTTTAACTATTGATTTTTTCCAGTAATCTATGCTTTAACAAGCATTGATGAATAATCGATCTACAATGTATTAAATTTCATTCTTCATTCAATCGAACGCACAATATTGAAGAATCACATGTAACAAAAAAATAGATTTTTTAACTTGCCAGATACATAAATATTCTGAGGACACGTGTGCTTGGTGTCATGGAAATTCAAAATTTTGAATGACATATGTAACAACCTGGGAGAGGAAGACTGAAATTCGCTGCATCGTTTTTTTACTGTTCGGCAAAAAGCCAACAATTGAAAAGATTTGTAGGTAATCATTCAAATTTAAACTTTAGATGATCAGTTTCGTGTAGTGAGTCATGTAACTCAGTTGTTTAGGTGCTAAATTTAAGTTTTCTGAGTAAATTGCTGCAAATTCAAAAGAAAACATCGAAATCGAATTCAACAGCTAGATTATTCAATACCAGTCTGTCAACTCTGTTGTAAATATAAACTTTGAACAATATAAAAATGTTGTTCGGTCCATGGGAACTACCCAATATCTAAATCTGTTATTTAAACTATTTTTAGAACAACCATTAATCAAACAATTTTTATTTATCAGCTTCGAAAACTTTAACGAAATTTGAGCGACTCAATACGCATGTTCATGCAAGAATTTGCCAGAGCAAAACAAAACCTAATTAAATCATTGTTTAATGCAAAAAAGTGCTTTTGCGTATCTGAATTTTTTTTAAATTTGAAATTCACTTAATAAGAAAGTAGAATTTTGAACCTTTGCACTGGTCGGTAGATTGATAAGAGAAATTTGACGTTTGCAAGATTTTTTTCTTTTTTTATTCAGTCTTCCTCCCCCTGGTAACAACCAGTTATCAGGAGCATTATTTTTGATGATTAAATTTCGGCTACATTAATTTCAGTAGATCTTCTATCTTCTGAACTTCGAAAAGGATTAGCTAAATGTGGGGAAATGTCATGAAAAACTTAATAATTTTAAGAAAATTTATTTTCCTTTAACTTAGTTATTTTCAAAGCTTTTCAATGCCGAAAAAAATATAAATATTCTCTCACTAAAATTGATATACATATGTATAATCAAACCATGTTAGGAGAGTTGAAGATCCAAAAAAAGAATCCATGTACAAGATGGTGATTAGATTCAGATTTTTTTTAAATACCCAAGAGTTAGAAGAATCTCTAACGATTTAAAACTATTTGTTTGTAAAATTTATGTTAATCGATCATTGATTTATGTTGATTGTGTCTATTTAAGACTCTGAAATTTTGAAAATTGAAGTTTTTGGCTCTTCTGACTCAAAAGGTTGCCGACCACTGCACTAGGCCAAATAGTCATGTGAAATTTGTCATGTTGTAGCTCATTAATCGATTTGATATCATTGTGTTGAACTCGCTGCTAGATTCTACGGGTCGGATCTGCCCATCGTGCCACGATTAATCGTTACTCTCACTCAACTTTTAACATTTCCAATCGCATGCGAAATGAACTTCTTTAGTGCCTGAACGCAATCCAGTGATGCAACTCACTTATTATAAGTGCTTTGGTTAAATTAGCATTTTCCTTAAAGTGGCTATTTCTAATAAATAATCAAATAAAATCGAAAGTAGAAGTGATGGTAAATATGATCACGAACATTTCAGATTTTTGTCTTTTGAAACATATTTCTTATGAGTTGATCAAAATAGCGAATGAAAGTTGCACCAACACGGACTTTTACGGACTAAGTTTTCAAGTTTTCATCAAGGATTGCAGATTTGAATTTCAGATTTAATTTTAAGGATTAGAATTCAGAGTTCTTACTAGAGTTTCGATTTAATTTTGGGAAAGTTATCGGTTAATGCTTTTAATTTTTTTACAACCTTTATTTGAAGCCAATAATATTTTTGTCATACGGCTTTATGCAACCGCTTGAAAATGATAAAATAAAAAGAAGACCATCATTCATTGAATTTCATACAAGAAGCGAACCATTTTCACTTGATACCTTTCCACCGAAGTTGATTCCTTTAAACGATCCATTTATGCGCAGAATGTTCGTTAAAGCTGCTGCATCCATCGGCAATGTTTCGCAAAAGTTATCTCCATCCACCGAAGAGCTGGGCACGAAAAATGAATGCGGATTCGGTGTGGACCCATGATGAAAAAAGTATAAAAATAGCCCCAGTCAAGTTTATCTCGAGCGAAATGAATGCCGATGCTTATAAGGTTTGGCCCCCTCGTTTTCCCCCCAACCGACTTCTTAATCCTGAGCCCCACATCGATTAACGAAAAAAAAAGAAACGAATAAAAAAGACAAGCTCTCGAAATCAGCAATCTGAACGAACCCTGGAATGGATGGATTGAAGGAAGAATGGGGGGATGTTGAAGGAACAGATAGCAGAGGTACGTGGCATCGAAAGAGCTTTAGAGCGGCCATTAGAAACCGGATTTTTCTTGGCTTTTCGGGATGGATGGCGTTCCTTCGGTGCAGAAACGACTTGTGCGGAGGCAAAGGAAACAAACCCTGCGGGAAACGAAATGTGTCTGTTGGATGCTGTGTGTCGACCGAACTGTTGGATAGCAACATGAAAGATCAAGTTCAAGGGATGGTGGCTGGCATCAGCAACACAAAAAAAAAAAAAACACAAGATTAGCAAAGAATGGAAATGGAATTTTTCGGTTAGCTTCGGGCAGTTTTACGGGAGTGGACGAAGCCACTAAATAAAGTCACTTGATTACTTTTGGAAATGTAGAATATTCGAGGTGTTTGCGTTGTCTTATGTAAGCTGATCACTAAGCGGATCTACGGCAGAATATAGATCGTAACCTATGAAGGCTACAAGTTGCTATTTGTGCCGTCAGATAACATACATCCTGGCGCTTAGTATTGGAACGAGTTAAACGAGTTTAACGATTATTTTAAGATTATTTAGCGTTTGATTGATTTGATCAAACCGAACAACTTCCGTTGAGATTGTCTAGTTTTTATGATCCTTATCATCCCAATATATTTTGAAACCTCCTTTTTCTAACATAAATTTTAATTACTTAATGAAAAAGCTCAAACAATCTTTTGTTTGAGCTTTTTGATTTTCTTACATCGTGAGATAGTTTTTTAATGTTTTTGATTCTCATGGAAAATTAAAAAAATCGAGAAATAGATGTACAATTTTTTCCATTTCTCGATGTCGTGAAAAACTTTACCCAGTATGACGGATCGGCTTAATGATAGCACCTATAAATTTTATAATTCATTTACTATTCAACACTGCTGGTGTTAAAATAATTTTCGGAAATTTTCCAAATTTTTGGAAATCTTTTTATAACTCAGTTACCAGTCTGGGCTAAAATGCATCAAAATGAAAATCATTTATGCTTTAAAATCTCGTTTTTATATGCTGAATTGTCATTGTTTTGCATTTGGCGTTTGTTAGTTCCAAAATTTCATCCATCCAAACATTAATTTTTATGATTTCATCAAGTAGAAATTTTTGTAGTTAATTTAACCCCTAAATTCATGCTATACCCTTGGGCTTTTTTGAAAAAAAAAAAAACATTTTTGAAGAAAAAATGTAAAATTTATTTCAAACAAAACCAAAAATTACTGAAATATTTAAAAAATTTTAAACGTTTACATTTCATTATTAATTAAAAACTAAGAAAAGGGGGAAAGTTTGCAACTTTCCCCTTTTTCTTAGTAGGGTAAAATTCGCATGTTTTTGTAAATTTAAAAATAACTCAAGAAACCAAGATTTTTTTTGACTACGACAATTTGATGCCCCATCAAGTTTAGAACTTTTGACGTAAGTAGAAGCCATTGAAGTTGAAAAGTGTTGCATGATACCCCAGTTGACGGTATATTTCGGATCTGGCAAAAATAGTAGCAGAATTATTTTTTTAAAGAAACAAAAATCTTTACGTAACGCTGATCATACTCTCTCCGCTATGTCACAATTCGTAACGATCAGGCTTACTCTAAACCCCCCCCCCCCCCCCCTTAGAGCGTAACGTAAATTATAGATGCCCCCCTGGTTCCAAAGAAAGCTGAACTTACAAGCTATATGTTGCGCACAAGGATAATTCTTTTTATTTTTTTAAAACCATGACCACAAAAATGTTATAAAAGTTTTGTGAAAACCACGAATCATTTAATGAATCGTCAACATTTCCTTCAGTCACAGATAAATCTGGGATCTGAGGGTAGGGTGTTTCATCTTGTCTAAGCACGATTTTGATGAAACCCTGCTCATTCCGGATAACATTCAAACAGCTGATTTCCGCTGTGTGTTGTTGTTTACAGTTCAACCTGAAACTCTGTGTATCGTGAGCTCCAGTTGTCATATTTTTCGTGAATATTCGAAGGATTTTCCCAAAAAAGCGACAAATATCGAGCAAAAATGGTGTACTTTTCCAAACAATTTGCTGAGTCAGTTGGCAAAAATGGAAGAAGAATGCATTTGAGCTATCCGAAATGCGATTCAGAAGTATGTAGAGGAAAATAGCTTCGTGGAATGAAATAAATCTCAGTTAAAACCGGCTCCTGTGGACAAAACTTCTGATCGGAAAGCATTGGGTGCTTTTTAGGCTAGAAGCAGACTGTCTTAGTTCAGGATGTGGCCAAACATTGGGATCTCCTCTCAGCTCCGTCAACGTATCAAGGTCAGCTGAGCTCTAAAGTAAGCTTGTCAGATTGCCCGGTTTTATCCGGACTTGCCTGGAAATTTAATGCAAAATTTGGAAAGGTCCAGTCCTGCCCGTTTACTCTAATTTTGTTAAAAAATAGCAGGGATTTAGCCAGGATGTATTCACTTTATTTGTAAATTCGAACAAAAAACTCAAATTGAGTTATTAAAATTTTTGATTTAAGCATCCAAAAACGAAAGTTTTTGAACGAGATTTATCAAAATTACCATCAACGGCTTTCAAGAATTTGTTGAGGTTTTTCAGCGAAAAAAACAGTGTTGCATGTTTTTTTTTAAATTTTTGTTGAATAATACCTGAACTTTGACAAAATTTGCACGGGTATGGTTGAAATTTTCTAAATTAAATGGTAGAAATTTGCCAGGATTTTAGACAAAACAGCCCGGATTTTCCCGATCCGGATACTCACGTGCGCGGAAAATTCTGGCAAAATTAAACGGTGATACGGTCAAAATTTGGTCAATATCAACTTGACGCATTTCTTTAAATTTTGCATTTAAAAAACCTGAACACCCCTCATTTTGAAAATGTGTGTGTGTGTGTGTGTGTGTGTGTGTGTGTGTGTGTGTGTGTGTGTGTGTGTGTGTGTGTGTGTGTGTGTGTGTGTGTGTGTGTGTGTGTGTGTGTGTGTGTGTGTGTAGAATGTTGCTCCTATTTTGATTTTGGAATTCACTCTTCAGTTGTCAAAATGCTTCCAAGGAAGAAGAGCAGCGTATCAAAATTTTGCTCACGCATCGCGAAAATCCGAGCTACTCGCACGCAAAGCTGGCAAAATCGCTAAAAGTTGCCAAATAAACCGTTACAAATGTAATTAAAGTGTTTGGGGAACGTTTTTCGACAGCCAGGAAGTCTGGATTGGGGGAAATCGAAAACCGGAAGCCGCTGAGGCGACAAAGGTAGTTGCCGGTAGTTTCAAGCGACACCCTAATCTCTCCCTCCGAGATGCCGCAAATAAGCTGGGTGTATCGTCTACAACCGTGAATCGTGCCAAAAAACGAGCCGGACTATCGACTGACAAATCGCGATGATAAAAAAAATACGACGGCCAAAGCGCGATCCCGGAGGCTGAACACGACGATGCTGACAAAGTTTGACTGCGTGATAATGGACGACGAAACCTACGTCAAAGCCGACTACAAGCAGCTTCCGGGACAGGAGTTTTATACGGCAAAAGAAAGGGGAAAGGTAGCAGGTATTTTCAAGCACATGAAACTGTCAAAGTTCGCGAAGAAATATCTGGTTTGGCAAGCCATCTGTACCTGTGGCTTGAAAAGCAGCATTTTCATAGCTTCCGAGACTGTCAACCGAGACATTTACGTAAAAGAGTGTTTGGAGTCTGCTGCCTTTCCTGAAGAAACACGGTTATTTCGTACTGTTTAAGCCGGATTTGGCATCTTGCCATTACGGTAGAAAGGCCATGGAGTGGTACGCCGCCAACAACGTGCAGGTGGTTCCCAAGGACAAGAACCCTCCCAACATGCCAGAGCTCCGTTCAATTGAGAAATACTGGGCTATTGTCAAGCAGAACCTAAAGAAGACCAAAAAAACTGCTAAGGACGAGCAGCAGTTCAAGGCTAACTGGCTTTCTGCGGCGAAGAATGTAGACAAGGTAGCTGTACAAAATCTGATGGCAGGGGTTAAGCGTAAGGCCCGGCAATTCGGATTTGGAAAAGCGGAAGCCTAACTGAATATTTTTCCTGAATTTTATACTAAATAACTTGAAAAAGAAATTTAATTTGATTTTTAAATAAACGATTTCACCGATTTACACGCGTTTTCCCTTGACCAAATTTTGACCGTACAACCCTTTAGTCTGCCACTTTCTTTGATCATCTGCTTTACTTTTAAAATTATACTTTTGAAATAAAATCAAAGTTGAGATATTTGAAAAACAATGTTTTATAAAGAAATCAACATAATGGGCTCTGTTTACTCGACACCTTTCAAAATTACCTCGGAAGTACCCTTAGGGAAGTAACCTGGGACCTCTGATATTCCTCCTCTTTATCAACGATTTGAATACTACTCTTGAGTCAGGAAAACTGCTGTACGCCAACGACCTCAAAATTTTCAGAACAATTTCTTCGTTAGTCGACTGTTGCGCTCTCCAAAAGGACATTGACAGTCTGCTAGATTGGTGCCATCAAAACGGCATGACTCCGAATATTACCAAATGTACTACCATCACGTTCACTCGACAACGAAGTCCCATCATTTTCGAGTACAAAATGTCAACCACTAACTTGAATCGCACATCGGTCGTCAAAGACCTTGGTATCACTTTACACAACAAGCTCAACATTTCCTAGCATATTTCCACGACAGTAGCCAAAAGTTTCACAGTTCAGTTTTTTAAGTGACTTCTACAGTTTGAAATCACTGTTTGCAAATTTGGGCACCAAATCAGGCGGTGCAATCGAAAAAAATGGAGAGAGTACAAAGATGCTTCGTCAGAGACGCGCTACGCCAGCTACCTTGGAACGACGCCCTTGAACATCCGCCTTGCGAACAACGTTGCTTGCTACTAAATCTACCGATGCTGGCATCAAGGCGCGTTTTCTTACAACGACTCTTCATTTTCGACATCTTGCAGAATAACGTGGATTATCCATAACTTATCACTTATCACTTCTACCGTTTAATGCTCCTCTAAGAGCTACCCGGTCCCAGGAATTGCAGAAACACTCTCTTCGCCGAACTCAATACGGTCAAAATAACCCTTCAGATGTATGTTGTGTTAGATTTAATGAAGTTACTAGTGAATTTGATTTTAATATATCGAAAGCTGTGCAAAGTTTGTTGATACTTAGGCAAAGAATTAAAAAGCAATATTGGACATAATAAAAATTTCAATATTTATTCATGGCCGACATAAATGTCATTCGGATAGAATATTTGATAGTTTTGTGCACTTCTTTGAGAATCCTAAATTAAGGGGGGGGTAGGGTCTAACACTTTCAAAAAATCGATTTTTTTATTTTTTTATTTTCTTATTGTAAAACATTTCAAGAATGTTGTGTCAAATTTTCAAGTCAATTGAAGCAAAACTGTAGAAGTTATAGGCCTTTATCTCCTCCTATCTAATACTGCAAGAAAGCAAGAGTAGAAACTTCAAACGCGTTTTTCTCGAAAGCACATTTTAAAAGTCCGTGGACATCGTTATTCGAAAACTACTTATCCGATTCTTTTCAAATTTGGAACATATATTCTACATATAAAATACCAGACCCCAACGTTTTTCTTTTTTGATTTTTTTACTTTGGGGAGATTTTAGAGGTGAAAAATGGCGGATTTTTAAGTGAAAAATCGTAGTTTTTACTTCAAACAGCCATAAAAATTCCATAAAAATATTTTTAAGTTAAATAAAAACGTTGGGGTCCAGAAAAACATCTATTAAAAATATTTTGCTCTGATTTTTTGACTTCAGATGATTCTGTGCTGAGATACAGTGTCCACCGCAAATCCTGTTTTCTAAAAGGCATCCTCGAAAATGCTCCGTCACCGGCTCATTTTTCAATATTTTTCTACGAAAAAATTACTAAATGTTCTTTTAACAATGCTTTGTATAATGCAAAAAAATTGAATACATTTGTTTGAACGATAGCTCTAGAAAAAAATCGTGAAAATTGTGTTTTTTTATACCCGTTAGACCCTACCCCCCCCTTAAGTGGAACTCTCCAAAGCATCAAATCACATAAATGAAACTTAAAATGTCTTAGAAACAACTCCGGCTTAAATTTATTTCGAAACGATCTCCCCATGTATCGTGTCGGGTTGTAAATTGATGTTTAGTCTTAACTTTCCTCTTTTCCTTCTTGTTTTCGCATAAATTTATTTTCATCTTTTTTTTTCTGTCGAAGTGAAAAGTCACACTAAACCCAACCCGGGTGTTCTCTGAGCCCGACGAAATCGAGGGACGAACACGGAATCGGCAACTGATTTGCATGGAATTTGCAATTTATGTCTCCTTTCCCATTCGACATCTTATCGGTTGGCCGTTGCGGTGCGGTGTTTCGGTGCAAGTTTTTCCACATACTCGAAAAAAAAAATCCGAAGCGCATCGATCTGCTGCTCCTTTAATGGGTGTGCTGTTGCTGTTGTTGTTAGTGTTTTTCTTTAGGCTCACCCTGTTGTGTGCAGCATAGCATGCTGTTATCCTTTCAGTCTAGAAAAAGTGTGTTTCAACTTGGATTCAAGTCGTGTAAGTACCTACGTTCCTTTTGGTGATACCAGCTACATACTTTCAAACTTTTCATTTCCCACCTGCTTTCTCTAGAGGGCGAAAGGCGAAATTCAAAACGAAACAAGCCCAGCATGGAAAGAAGCACAAATTTTGAATTCAATATTATTAATACACAATACGTATGAATCCTGCTATTTCCGCATAGTTTATGTTACAATTTTTCTACTAAAATGTTTTTTTTAATAAGAAAAAAACCATTTTAAATTATTCAAATCTCTACTATTTCCCCGCTAATATCAAATGAAAATGGTTCCGCTTATCATAAAAAGTAATAACAAAAAAGGGGTAGTCGTCCACAGCCTTCCAAAATTGCCAATAAAATACTCTTAAATGCTTTCTATAAGGCTTCAACAACTTCTTAACTCATCATAATGTATGAGACAATTGTAGATCGTAGCTTGTTACAACTTTGTTTCAAAGAAAGCGAACCATTTTATCCAATCTACAACGTGTCAGGTTCGAAAAACTGTTTCAAGAGATTTCTTTAAGTTTGACTGTAACTCCTGAAGGTGATGTGATAGGACTTTGACATATTCAACAATACTATGAATTTTGATTAGATAAACAACTATGTCCAAGACATCAAAGCCCTAGTTTGAAAATTAAAAAAGTTAGCATTTTTATCTCGCTATCGGTGGACCCCTCGGCAAAAATTTTGATTCTAGGATATACTCCATGTAAAACTGAACAATGTTGCTGAAAACATCAAATTTCTAGCTGTTCATCCCTGGGCGCTATTAATTTCGTACAGCTGATGTTCTGCACCACTGGGCATTACATTGATGCTACATATTTTGTTCAGTGTTGTTGCTCTGATTTGACTCTGGCTAGGCTAGACTATAGAAAGGTCAGTTGTGCTAGTGATTGCTCAACATCGTTAGTAGAATTTTTTGGGCAAACAACCTTCTGTGGTATGGTGTATAGTGGTGCCTGCCCAGACAACCAGAAGTCGTATTTTATTTTACAGATTATATCGTATAGAATGTTATTTCAACTCATTTTCGTATATCTGCACCTACAATGAACGGTCTATGCATATTCATTATCGTATTTAAATGCATTGCATGATTTTATTACGACAAGAAGAGAGTCTCGTATTTATGTACGTATGAACCTTTGTGTACGACAATTCGCAAAAAATCCGTGAAACGACCGATATACGATGATCAGCCATGATTGACAGATTTTGTCGTGCTATGCATAAAATAATTCGAAATAATGATTCGTAATAATGTGCATGCAATCGTATACCTATGTAAATTAATTCGCATGTATGTCTGATTTTCGTAAAACGTATTTGCATACAATCGTAAAAGAATAAGAATAAGTTTAATAAAATCGTTTATGATAATGAAACATCGATGATTGGAATCGTAATTAGGGAGGCTTCAAAATGTTGGTCTATTTTTAGATCATCGATGACGTGTTCTACGATTTAAAAGATTTTAGTTTTTTAAATATACACTCAGAAAAATCCTATTATGTAGGCCATAAGATTCTCTTATAAAGTGGCGCCATAAGAAAAAGTAATGAAATTCATAAGATTGTCTTATGATGGAATGAACTCAACGGATGAACACCGGTTTCAATGAGAGGCTGTTGCTTTTCATAAGATATTCTTATGGAAAAAGGAAATATCGCAGAAAATTAAAATAACTCAAGATTATTTTTCATTTTGCTTTATTTTCTGCTTTATTCGTTTGAAAACATACATGGTGCCAATAAGCACTCAACACTCGATTCCATAATAACGTTTTATTACAGCTCGGATCTTTAACCAAACTTCGCGCCTTTTCCGGTAATCAAGCTGAAAAATAAATAAAACATAAAATGTACCAGTTTACAGATATTTTCAACTAAAAATAAATTTCGGCTCGTACTTACCATTTAGAAGATCAAAATCTCATCAAAGTTTTTAGTAAAAGTAGTAATTTTACAACAGCTTATGACGACGATGAAATACTTGTCTGATGGAATGTGTTCATCATTTTTTCGCAATGCCATTTCTTCTATTTTTCATAAGAACTTCGAATGAGAATTGGAAGAATTTCATAAGACTCTTATGAAAAACAATTTTACACTCTAAAAAGCGGTTCATAAGAAGCATCTTATGAAAATTATAATAAGAATTTGCCTGGGTGTACAATTTGCTTTTGGTTTAACGCCTTTGAAGCAAATCACCTTGAATTTATATATTCCAGATAGCGTCGAGGAACCATCATGAGCTGCAGATCGTATCGTAAGTGGATCAAGTCCAGGTACTACAATAACTTCATGAACGTTGAAAAAAATCAGCAATCAGCCAAATAATAAATTGTACGATATAAACTTGAATTTGACAACAAAAAAACGCATTTCTTTGAAATAATCTTATTTTTATTCAACACTAGCTGACCCGGCGTGCTTTGCTACACCTTTCAAAATCGAATGATATTTTTAGAATTTATTCAAATTATTATTGTTTTGTTGGCATTATTTTAAATCAAAATATAACATAATTCATAAGCAACCGCTATATCTTGATTTGTGTTAAAGATCTGATAATTTAAATCTGTTTCTTTAAGCCCCGCCCTAAAAAAGGAGGATTCCAAATAAATCGTACGCAAACAATCCAACTGATTAAATCTGGTTGGTTTTGCTTAATATGTTCTGGACTTACGCTAAAAAACTGATAAGAGAGCCCACAACCCCCTTCCCCTCCCCTTTCCTTCCCTTTTCCTTGCTGAATGGATGATTTTTAATAATCATACTCATTATTTTTGTTCTCAAAAATCTTCTTGTATCAGATAGTGTTCTATTGCTTGATAATTTTTAAAACTTTACGACAAAATTCATATCGAACTCCCTCCTTTCTTCTCCTATCTACACTGTAAAGCGTAAGGGTCTATAACAATTGTAGAAACATATCTTATAACCAAGTACCTTTCTATGCCATATTTGTTTCCATTTGTTGGCTTCGTTAGCATAAATTGAGAATTTATGCTAAAAAAATTTATTGGATTCAACCCCCTCCTCCTATTTACCTACTCACTGAAAGGAGGATGGTGTGTCAGATAATCATAGAATCATACCAAAATGATTTTCCATGTTAAGTTTTGTCCATTTCTCGGATTTTGTAAAAAAAGTGAAATGTAAGCTTTCCTGTTCCCTTCCTTTATTTCCAATTCTATCATCCCACTGCAAGAAAGGAATTGTTTGACATAAAAAAATTCTCGTATTGAAATACCATCCCATGCCAAATTTGGTTTTATTTGCGATGTAAATTCTTGAGTGCATAAACCTCATAAACTTGAAAGGAAGTACCATACCCCTTCCATTCGCCCCATTGAATGGAGGGGTGAGAACTTAATATTCATAAAAGTATTTTTTGTATTCAAAAAGTTTTTGATACCAAATTTTATTTCATTTGTTCTATTAATTCTCAAGTTATGCAAAAGAAATGTATGGTAGCCCCCCTTTCGCCTTTATATCTTTTCGCTGAAAAAAGGGTTGGGCTTCAATTTATAATAGAAACATTTCTCGTATCCAAATACCCTCACATGCCAAATATGGTTCAAATTTGCTCGATCAGATCACCAGTTATACTGAAAATTGTAAGGGAAATCACTTCTCAAGCTTTTCATCCACCTTTTCGAAGGATTCAGGAATACCAAATTTTCAAAGAAGCATTTCTCGTACCCTAATATCGTTCTATGCCAAATTTGGTTCCATTTGCTTGATTAGTATTTGAGTTATATAAAAATTAAAAAGGAGACCCCTCCCCCCCTTATATCTCCCTACTGTAAAGAGGGAGGGTTCCCAAATAATCATAGAAATATATTTCGTATCCAAATACCTTCCTATGCCAAATTTGGTTCTATTTGCTTTATTAGTTTTTGAGTTATGTAAAAAAATATGAAAGAGGCCCCTCTCTCTTTCAACTTCAAAGAGGGAGGGACCTGAAATGATCATTGAAATATTTTTTCGTATCCAAATACCTTCCCATGCCAAATTTGGATTCAATATCTTGATTATTTCTCGAGTTATATGAAAAATTGTAAGGTAGCCCCCCTCCCCCCTTCCTATCACCACACTGAGAGGAGGGAGGGGTACCTTATATTCATAGGAATATTCCTCTCTCCCAAATGCCACCCCATGCCAAATATGATACCATTTGCTTGATTGGTTCTCGAGTTATGTAAAAAATGGCTTTTGTTTGGGAGGCCCCTCCCTCCCTACATGAGAGAGGGAGGGGTCTCAAGCCACAATAGGAACCTTCCCCGGCCTCCAATACCCCCACCTGCCAAGTTTCACACAAATCGGTTCAGTAGTTTCCGAGTCTATAGGGAACAGACAGACAGACAGACAGACAGACAGACAGAAATTCATTTTTATATATATAGATACGGAAAATGAGAATCCTGCACTCAAGTCGCAGAAGACAACCAAATAAGTCGTCAAACTTTCCATATTGATACGGAAAATGTCGTATATAAAGATAAATAAATAAATAAAAAAATTAAAAAAATAAATAAATAAAGTAATCGTAATTCAATACAATGTAAATCAAGAATATGTGTGCTAATGTACCTATATGGCTTCCAAAATGATACATATATACTGGGTTTGCTGCATTATATGAGACCCTCGGAGCCAAAGGGGTATAAGTGCATAAAAGCCTATTCCGAGAAAACACGCTTTCAAATTGTTGTATTTGGCACTTTTCCATATATTTTTCGAGAATTTGTATTTTTCTTTTCAATGTATAAGTATGGTAATAAAATTCTAAAAATACGAAAAAATCATCAAATATACCTTGAAATACGAAGAATCGTTTGGCATCATTAACTCGAAATCAACCATTTTGTCACTTATACCCCTATATATAGGCTCTGAGGGCCTCATATACGATCTGTTTACACGTATATTTGCATGTATATTTGTGTTGCAAATTCGAAATACCCACCAAATGGTTGTTTGGGTGTATAAATATAGGGGAAAGGTTTCCTAAATGGGCCTATCGGGTTAAATGACCCTACAGCTGTTTGATGAAATGGCTGACTAGACAGCTTATCTGACCAATGCATTTTGAGGGTGATACGCTTAGAACATAAGGCAAGAAAGAATTTTATGAATTTATAAACTCAACAAAATTTAAAAAAATCATACAAGGTTTTGATACATTTTGATGTAATATTTCGACTTTTAAAAATTAAACGTAAAGAAGTTTTAAACAAAAACTAGGATGGTTTTCGTTTCCTACTCAAATGAACTTTAGAAATTCAACATATTTCAGCTTTTGTGGAGGTTTAATAATGATTATATAGTGGAATAATAGAGTGTTTTTGTATGCCCCCATCATGTTTGTAAAATGCCTCCATCCTAAAATAACAGGTTAAATAGAATAAATAAATGATTTTTATCACTGAACCTTCAAATCTAAGCTCTGAATAACATCTTAAGCGAGAATTGAAGATCTAAAAACAGATTTGATAAGTTTTTCGCATGGATGAACTGCCTCCATAGTATGGCAACCCTTACTTTTGTTTTATTCCATAAAATTATAATAAACATAGATTTTTATAAAACTTCAGCTTTGTCGTACGGAAATTATTACTTTCTAGCAGTTTCAATGAAATTATACGGAAATATTGCCCAAAAACAGAAATTTTGTTCAAAACATAAATAGGCGCATTTAGCCCGCACGGTTTGAGGTTCGACATTTTAGACAACACTTACAATAAAATCATTTTCTTGGAAACAGAAGAAATTTTTAACATAAAAATTACTCCAATGTATAGAAAACAGATGCCTGCACACTAGAGTTCCCCAAATGACCCGACTTTTGAAAAAGTTATGCGCTGCAGGCTAAAATTGATCCTTGGCCTAGTACAAGATCTCATGCCAAATTTGGGCCAGATCGGATCACGGGAAGGGGTCGCTCAATGAGCCTGAAATTTGTATGGGATTTTGAGACATTTTGTTCGGGACAAACATGAAAAACCAGTTTTTCATCAATAACTTTGGTTCCCGTCTGCCTTTTTCTTTTAAAAACGGGTTTTCTCAAAGCCCAAACTATGAAAAATATTTCATCCGAAGACTGCATTTCGATAAGAGTTAAAATAAAAAAGTTATTAGGCTTCAAAAATGGGCTAACTTTTTTAAGGATGGTATTCAGCACTGTTAATGAGGTGTCAATATGTTCGACCGCCTCGACTCATTAACAGTGATGAATACCATCCTTAAAAAAGTTAGCTAATTTTTGAAATCGTATTTTATTTTAATTTTTTTTTCTTGATGTACTCATCATTTCCAACTGTGAAAAATGATTTTTAATAAAAAATAAAAAGTGCAATGATAAATGAGAAATTTCCAGATAAAGCTAGAATATTTCTTAAAATCAATGATAAATAAATTTTAAAATATTATCCATGTAATTTTATATAATATCCTCCATTTTCTTGATCAAACGAATAGTTTTTGAAATACACGCGTTGGGTAGCTGCCCGGACTCTAAATGACCATAGCCTTAGTGCATAAAGCATTGATCGTTCAGAAATGGTGAACACAGCATTTACCTTGTTTTTACAGTTTATTTAAATGGCCTTAATCTTCACTGGAATAACACCCACTAGACTTCAGTATCTGAGGTTACAAGCTAGGAAAATTGGACGAAGTTGGGCATTCAAGGTTGGATACATTTAAAATCGTTTGGTGAAAATTTGGGACGAAATGCCAAACTAAGTCGTGCGTGCATAGGGCTTGCATAGTCTTTGATGAGCGTCTACGGGCCGTCTTCAAGTATCAAGGTGAACTATTTGAACTCGAGTACCGTAAAACGGGGTAACTTTGATCACCGGGGTAAATTTGACCAACAATAAACTTTTCCACATTATCATCAATAACTCAGTTCAAACTTTGAATTTTTGAAAATTGTTTTCTACGTTTGAAAGCCTATTAATTGAGTATCAAATAGGCAAAATTTGGTTAGCATTCGAATTTTTTTCCTGTTAGTAAAAATCTAATTTCAAAATCTAAAAATATCTGTTTTTTTCAAAGGCTCGCAAACAAACAGCTCTCTCAATGATACCAAAAAGCATATAGAAGAAAATGTTGTTTAATGTGAAAGAACAACTTTTTTTCTTTCTATATGAACAGTCAAAGTGCTATTTTCATAGTAATTTAACAGTCAATTTTTTATATTTAAAAATAAGGACATTTTCCAAGAATAAGCCCGCATTGGACAAATGGATAGGAACCCTATCAAATCGATAACTTTAAAGTAAAAATATAAATGATATATTGGAAGGGCCTAGGGAAATGTGTGAAGGTGAAATTTCATTTGTTTTTTGAAGCTCAAAATATTTAGCAGTTATTATAATTTTTGTCCCTAACTGTAGGCAGCACCATAGTTCATTTTTCGATATTAAATATTTTTAAAATGAAGCGTTAAAAATCAAGGTTAAATTGATAATGTAAATATTATAAAGGTGTTTTGTATCCTTTATGATCAAGAAAACACGTTGAAACCGTCAGAATAGAGACTGATCAATGTCACCCCAAAACATCAAATTCTGAACAGAGACGAAATGATTTTTAAATCAAATTTAAAGTAGTCTAATCAAATTCTGCATTTATGTTCATAGGGGTCCAATACTGGTTTTAAAAATATAAAACATGCCATATTCCCCTTAAAAAAACAATCGAAACAATACCTATAGATGATATTGAAATCGATTCCGAAGAGAAATAAAAACTGTTTTGAGTATTATTACATAAACAAAGTGTATCACTCTCACGTTGCCACCCTGTAAAGTCCATAAAACTGTAGTCAAAAAATATAATTGCTTAAAAATTGGTTGTAGACTGTCATATTATTGATAAAGATTCAAACTACTAGCTGTTACTCATCGAGAAATTAAGAATTTAGTCTTTGTACCGGAAGTGATTTTTGTCTTGAAGCTCTAATAATGTTAATTTTTGATGAAATATTTAATATTTGCAACATCATTTTAGTGCCATTTTAATTTTAAATTGAAAAAACTACAATAAATTACAATAAATTCTAGATTTTCCTTTATGACATCCAAGATCATGGTCGTAACGTTAGAGATTGAGTAAATGTGCTGTTTTCAATAAAACTTAAATTAACTCAGAAGCTGAAACGTCAATTAGAATATTTAAAACAACTTTCATCAAAAACTGATTGAAATATTCGTTTAGAAACCCGATCCCATTCTCACAATTCTAGGTTTTTATACAATTAAATTTAAGGCTGAAATGTTAAAATTCGTTGAAAAAAAGCACATACGCATCTTTCGACGGTTTTTCTGAATAAATAAGCTTCTAAAATATGAGTAATTAATTTTACAATAACTTCTCAGCTACCCTAAGGGCGTTTGAACTGTTCTAAAATCTGTGCTACGCTCGACAGAAGATAATCCATATCCATTTAGTCCAACTTAACGTGGGTCATCAGCCCGCTTAGTTAGGCAACTCTCTTACCTGATACATAATTCCCACCACGTTGTGAGGTAGGCAGTAATTTTTCATCGACTTGCGACATTGACATAAAAGTATTACGCCTGGAGGCAATCGGTGTAATTAAAAAACGTCACGACAAAACATTGCTAGCTAGAACGAAAACACTGGCTGCTCGACTGACTTAAGCTATTCCTCTCTTTGCGTCTTGCTGTCAATTTACGAATGAGCCTAAGGAGCGGTAAACTCGTTAAACATTTAACGATCCAAGTCTAACCTACGATAAAAGATGTATTACAATGTGTGCTATCGCCATTTCAATCCGTGAATGTAGTCCAAAATTGGTCTACAATTTTAAACTAGATTCCATTGGCAAAACCTTCTGATTAAAGTATAGGAAGAAGAGTGATTCTGGTCCAAAAAAATAAACTTTACCATATACATCAAACAAAGGTATCGGTCAAGTCAATGCAGGTCAACATTCTTCCTTTTTTTAGGCCCCAACTACTTGCTAGCAGTCTGCTCCAGCATTCAGGAACCAGCAAAGTTGGAGCAGAGATGCTGCAGCTGCTGCAAATTACGACGAAGGAGGAGATGGTTGAGCTTGCGATCAAGCAGCAGCAAGCAAGTAAAAAAAAAACTTTAATTACGTGCCACTTAAAAATCCGAACCACCCCTCAAATTATATCACGACTTGGACAAAAATAAAACCGCAAAGGAGCAAACATGACGTACCTACCTATCTTCCTACTAGGAAACAACAACCGAACCGGTCGAATAATGTTGGGGAACACATTTTCAGTCCGACCACGTAACAGTGGATTCGCTTGATCTTATAGGGATCAAGACAAAAAAAGTCAAGATCAGGAACTACAAAAGAAAATGTACAGTAAATTAAGAAAAACTGAATCTGGATTTGAGATATCACTTTTGAGCGAAGTTTTTGTGAACATGAATTTTAAAACTGAAATAAACAGCAACATTGTAAAAATCGTGAGATTTTACTTTCAATGCTTCAATGTTTCGAATTAATAGTTTTGTAAATCATGTTAGTAATTTGAATTGATAATTCAATTTTAATTCTCAGCGCCACAAATTTTGTGACAGCGGTTCACAAATTTTAATTATTTTCAATTTTCCAGCTTCCAATTTTGGAGCAACGAATACTGCTTGATCCCCAAAACTTTGGCTGGAGAAAGGTCACCTAGCACATACATACGATTCGGGACCCCAAACCAAGTTTCACATATAGGTATCGTTTTTTTGTTCTCTTTCAAACGACTTTCGGCTCCAAACAACGTCAACGATGACAGTTAAAGGAGGCAGTATTGACGGGAAAAAAAAACCGACTCCGACCGCGATTGCGAGGACCGGTTGGCACTAAATTTTAAAAATCGACCGTTGCGATTTCCCTTCTTCTTTTTTGTCGATCGCTCGCCTCTTGGCCGTTCAAGTCTTCTGATTGCCATCGAACTTACCACCAATGACGGGGGGTACATTCCCCAACAACCAATGAATGCTGGTTTGGATGATGGTGGTCACACATTGGCCGGAGGCTGTGCGAAATTTTTCGCCCTGGCCTCCCTGCTTCTGCAGCTTCCATCATCTCCCCACATGGTCCGAATGCCTAGTTAGTTTGGGGTGTATGGGGCAATCTATATTTAGTGGTGTGTGGGACTCCGAAAAAAAACCGGCTTGGTCGCGAAATATTTTGCTCCGCCAAACTGCCTACCTACCAAAAGTGGTACGCATCCGTTCGGTTGCCCAAAGTTGACCGGTAGGGGATAGGGTTACAAGCTGAAATTTTAATGAATCTTTGCTTCATTCAGATCAGAGATATTTGAGCACATTTTTCAAGTAAACTTTCGAAGAATCAGGAGTTGTGTAAACTATGAACAATATCGGTCGGTGATTTCATTCCTGTTTTTGTTTCCTTCCATGGCGACCGTCAAAATAACTGAAATCTCATCTCGTGTACGTTCTAGAGGTAGATTTTCTATACAAACATAAATCTGGCACTAGTACTAGTACTACAAAATATATAGTTTTGCAAACCTCGTAGCTTAGATTAAAAAAAGGAAAGAGTATTCCGCACAACTCCAAAAATCCCAACCGCGTAGTTGGGGCCTTCAACCGAAACCCAAACGCCTCCGTTCGGGATGTGGCTAAGAAGCTGCACCTAAGCCGAAATTTTGTCCAGAAGGCCAAAACTAACGCTGGGCTTCGAACGTTCAAGGTACAAAAGGCCCCTAATCGCGACGAGAAGCAGAACAAGTCAGCCAAAACCCGTGCGAGACATTTGTACCTCAACATGCTGACGAAAGTTGAATGCTGCATCATGGACGACGAAACATATGTGAAGGCCGGCTTCAAACAGATCCCCGACAGTGCACCTTTCGTGATCCAGGACACGATGAACGGACAGGTGTACATGAAAGAGTGCCGCCATAAACGGCTGCTTCCTCTCCTGAAGGCCCACAACGTCCCAACATCTGGTCGGATTTGGCCTCATGCAACTACTCCAAGGACGTGCTGAAGTGATATGCGGACAATGAGGTCAATTTCGTGCCAAAAAAGTTCAACCCTCCCAATACTCCGGAGCTCCGCCCCATCGAGAAGTACTGGGCGATTATAAAGCAGCAGCTTTTTAAATAACCTAAGGTAGTGAAGACAGTCGAGGAACTGAAGAAAACATGGGTTAACATGCAAAAATATCCGGGGTTAAGGCCAAGGTGCGGGCATTTGCGTATGGACTGTCAATAAAATACGAGTAAAACGGTAAAATAAAGTTGAATAGTTATTTTTCAATCCCTGAAAATTTGATGGCAGACTGTCCCAAATTAGTTTGGGAAATTCAAAACCTATAAAATTTTATGCGCTGCAGGCTAAAATTGATCCTAGGCCTAGTGCAAGATCTCATGCCAAATTTGGGCCAGATCAGATCACGGGTAGGGGTCGATCAAGGAGCCTGAAGTTTGTATGGGATTTTAAGACATTTTGTTTGGAGAAACATGAAAAACGAGTTTTTCATCAATTTCGGTTTCGGTTTCGGGTTTTCTTGAAGCCCAAATTATGAAAAATATTTCAACCGAAGACTGTAATTGTACTCGAATTAAGATAAAAAAAAAGTTATAAGGCTTCAAAAATGGGCTAACTTTTTTATTATTTATTAATATTTATTAATATTTGTCATAATTTGGGCTTTACGAAAACCCGTTTTTAAAAGAAATCGGCCAAAGAAAACCAAAGTTATCCATGGAAAACTAGTTTTTCATGTTTCTCCCGAACAAAATGTCTCAAAATCCCATTCAAACTTCAGGCTCGTTGATCGACCCCTTCCCGTGATCCGATCTGGCCCAAATTTGGCATGAGATCTTGCATTAGGCCAAGGATTAATTTTAGCCTGCAGCACATAACTTTTTCAAATTTTGACGATTTATTGATTAAAAAGTACGATTTTTACACCACTCTTTTATATTTTTTGTGGTCATGATGTTGAAAAATTTCCAAAAAATATTATATTATATTTGTTTATGTTATTTACTGTACATTTTCCTTAGGCCATCAATCGCATGCTTCAAGTCTCCTAGGAAACTCGCGCTGCGTCGTTATTATTTTCAACGTCGCGACGTTTGCGACGTGTCGCTAGTAGGCACAGTTGCTATGTTTATTAGCGGATATTTTGGATTTTTTCTGCATGCATAATATATGCTGCGCAGTCTTGAAAATTTCGTCTATCATTTACCTGACATCAGTTGACATTGAGAAAACATCTCAGTCACCCAGATATTTTTCGCAGCTCATGATAAATAAACAAAGAGTGCGTTCATGAAATCCGCAACGTTCGACAATATTTTTTTTCAGTTCCTTCCACACTCATTCGTTAATTGCCCTCACTGAAAATGAACACTTGATTTTATCATTGTCATAGCGATCCAAGTGAAAGTGATAGAAGAAAAAATCATTCTTGGAAATGTCACCTGTCTGAAATTTTCTTATAACTCAGACTACGAGGTCAATCAAAAAAAAAGTGTCAAGTTTTTCAAACCCGTATGGTAATTTTAAAGGACGACCCAAGTATTTTGCAGTTGCACCAGGTAGCAGCAACAATTACGCTGCCATTTAGTGTGCCAATACAGATCTTGTCTCAGGATCAAGAAAACAAACAATCAGCAGGTGAATCCTTTTTTTTTCAATTATATTCGGAAATAATTTTTTTTTGTTCCGTAGATTTTTTCCTTTAATTATGGTAGGATGTAACGAGTACTGATGGTACTCGAAAGCAAAAGTTGCACAAAACGATTTTATAGCAACCGGAAGGAAGTTGCTCACCAAAAGGTACTAAATCTCGGAGCAAAGTTACGTCAGTTCATACTTCTTACTGCGTTTCATGTCGATGTAAGCACTGACCATACTGACTGGACACTCGATTTCGTTTTCGGGATAATTTTTCCAGAAAAAAAAAACAAAAAAAAATCATTTTTCCAACAGTGCGCAATGTCGATTCCAGAGTGCGCATCGATCGATTTGAAGAAATGCTATCCCAGTTAGGAAATGCCACCCAACTTTAAAAATAAAACACGTAATTTCTACGATAAAATCGGGCTAAACAGGACCATTTTTCCTACAGGGCATTTTTTGTCAAATTTTTCAGGTTTGCCACCTGCCGTCGGTATTGCGAACCTGCAAAAGCTGACAACAAAAAATTAGACAGAAAATGGTTGAATTTTTGTTCTAAGAGTCAAGTCAGTGTGGTCAGTGATGTAAGTATGCTGCTACCTAGTTCCAGTACAAGAAATAATTATTAATTTTTGTTAAAATTTCTTGCAGAATTATTTTACAACTTGGAGCCATCGATTGCGTTTTAAATGAGTTACTTTACCTGAAACAGTATATGGTCAGATTGAATTAATGCTAGAGAAAATCGTAGTAAAAGTAGGAATTGGTTTTTCTTTTTGATCATGTTTTGGCCTAAGTAATGAAGTTAAACAAAATATTTAATTAAAATAACTAAAGTTAAACAATGTCCATGGTTATATTTTCCCCGATTTTCCAATACCTTAATAATAATAGTAGTCAAATGCCTAAGTTTTTTAATTTTTTTAAAGATTTTTCTGGTTATATGCTGTAGAAAGACCATAAGTAAAACGTAAAACTTAATTGAGCTAAATCAACAAAATGTTTGAAAAGTGACCTCTTCGAATGAAACGAGTGTAACTCAATCGGTGTTTTTTTTTGTCTAAGGCTCGACTTTCAATTGAATAGATGACTTATTCAGATACGTCATATGGATTCGAAATTAAAAGTTGGAAGCTGGAAAATTTCAATTTAACTATTTATTTATATATTTTTTTATTAGACAAACATGAAAAAAAAAAGAATTTTTTTTCGCCCGATCTGCTACCTGGACATCTTGAGCTTGCGCTTCGTATTCGGACTTGAGATTCGGATTAGGATGTGAACTTTTAAAATGGGCTTAGGATTGGAACATAAGCTTCAGAAATGATGTTCGTACTCCAGACCTGTGCTTGTTATCATTTCATTTCCTTCGCTTGAGGTACGATCAAGACCCATCATAATGTTGCTGGATTCCGATTCTGCTGTTGTGTTGTATCCGATGAATAATGCTGAACTTGGCGGGCGGTGGCTCGTGTGGAATATTTTCTTTGCCAAATCGAATTTCCTCCTAAAACGACCGGTGTAGTAAATGTCATACCTGGGAACTGAAAGTTCAGGATTCCCCAGCTGTAGTCCTCAAGTGTTAGAGGAGCTGCTGCCGCTTCGAGGAGCTTTGAGTTGAGGCCTTCGTTAACAACGTTTAAAGTATCCCACACGGTGAAGTCAACTTCTGGCACCAACGGTATTCCTCAGTGAAGGTCTTCACGTCGCACAGTGCGGCGTCCCATAGACAAAAATAAAAAATTCGAAAATTTTATTTCACCAAATCAAGTAGGCGGTGCTTTTCATATATGTTTGAAGTGTGCTGCATGCGTATAATTATTCACGTGGGAGCACTTAAATGCCTGTATCAGGGTTATATTGTCAGATTGTTTCAACGCAACTCGTGCTGAGTATTTTTTCAGAAAAAAATACTCAATTTTACTAATTTTTCTCTAATCTGTTGGTGACATTTAATGTGTTAACCGCAATGGAAACTCAAGAAGCAAGTAAGTAGAAGACATTTAAGGGGTTATCTCTGGATTTATTTCAATATATACAAATATGAAGGTGTTATCGATAAGCGTACTTTATATTTCAAGAAAATGGACATTCAAACTTCAATTGGACATTACAAAAATATATATCAAAATACCTCTCCGATTTTTTCTCCAGTTATCGTTTATGGTATCCTTCAAAAGCTAAAAGTGGTTTCAGCTGCCCGAAATTGCCCGTTTTACAGATATTAATGTTTTTCTAGATGATGTTTTGACTGTTGAAAATCACGATTTTTCACTAGTCTTGTTTTAAAGGGTGGTTCAGACTGGCCGTTCCAAGCAAAAAGGTTGATTATTCAGTTTTCTTTTACCTCAGATATTGGAAAAGGAGGGCAAAAATACCACATTGAAAGAAATATCTTAATTTGCGCAAAAATCGTCATTAAACACGTGTTTTTATGGTATTTTAGGTAAAAAATGGCGTTTAAGCTACTTTTGCGATCGCGAAAAACAATGTTTTCGGAATAAATTAATATTCTGATCAAAATGAGATATATTATCAGAAGGTAAAATCATTTTGTTTGATTTTTTATGCATATATGTATATGAGTCACTTTTGTGAATATTGTTTTAACATACGCCATTCATGCCAATAACAGCTCACATCATTTCCAACAACTTCCTTTATGACATATATGAGTAAAAGTGCCAAAAACCATCAGTTTTGATTTTTGTCCCGGTATCCCATACATTCAACGCACTGTGCGTCGCAGCAAAAGACCCACCGAGTTGAGTTGCTCGAATTATTGATAGTCTACCCGATTTCAGGATCACTTTGTCCACTCGTGCACACGCGGTTGATGAATTTCGTTAACTTTAATTTCGGCCTAGGGCAAGGCCGAACATTCGTTACGCGATCACCGTTCGTTTTCAATTTTTTTAACACAAATGTTGAGTTTTCGAAAATTTCAACAGAAAAATTGATAGTTGAAAATCGAAATTAAAAATTTCACTGATTTCTGAAATGAACTGAGAAACGAGCAGATGAACTTTCAAAAAAGGGGAAACACAATTGACAGTGATATTTGAACTCTGTCGGTGCACGTTCATTGGTAACGATATCGACAAAGAAAATACCAAGATAAACAAGATAATGAACCATCGGTCAAATCAAAGTAGGTAAAAAGTAGGTGCTGTGTGGCAGCGGCCTAAAGAATACTGCCACTGGGATACTGGTCCATGTCGTACGAGGCGACTTATCCAGTACTTCCCAGATACGTTTATCTCATATTTCTGTCTATTGGAAATCAATGAGGCTGTATCTGGGCGGGGGAGAAAATAGGTCAAGGTCAATTATTGCATGCAGAGTTCAGAAGTTTTTCAAGCTCAAACCATTGGAAGGAAATGTTTTGAATCTGAATCAGTTTTAAATTCTTGCTAGTATTTTTTGACCTTTGTAAGTATTCTCTCGAGAAGGGTATGCCAATAGTGCATATGTAGTACATGCATTTGCACAAGCTGTATTCTTCCACATTTTTCTCGTTTTACCAATTTGGAATATGATTTTTCATTTAACAAATCTCTTTGCTCTCCTAGTAGCTCCGTTCAATAAAATCTCTTTACAAATGTTCAAATGTGAATCGCAAACATCACTTACGGTTCCATTGCTTCTGAAATCATAGAAGAATATGAACTAAATTACATCAGTTATATCTGTTACGTCAAGCGCAAAATTAGTGTATTTTCCTTAAAATGGACAAGTATTCAGTCCCTTCTTGGATTGGCAACAGAATTTTGTGGAGGTAAATGTCCGTTCATATAAAGATATCTATTATATAAAATTCTCTTGTAACGGTGTTTGTAGTACTACTCCTCCGAAATTACCCAAACGATACAAGTGAAATTATTTTTAGAATATTCTGTGGGCATGCGAATCGGTTTATATTGAATAAAAATAACAAAAAGTGGCATCAATTGTTCGTAATAATTAAATTTGTAGTTTTTTGAATCAAATTAAAGTCATGGCCTTCAATTTTCTTCGAGATTTTCTTTCCTTTGGGCGCCGGGCGGGCGGTTTGTTTTTCATCTCCATGGTTGAGGCGTCGCCAGCAAACGTCGAAAAAGGATAGTAACCAAAGCATAGCATACTGATTAGTTGAAATATTTGGGCGCGCATTTCTAAACCAAGCATAATTTCAATGCATGTGGTGGCGATATGAAGCCTAGATGTGTTTTTATCTACTCGATTCCTACATCATTTGTACAGCACATGGTAATGCATGACGCCCAGATTGTAATTTTGCCGATCAAATCAAAACCATTTAAACGATTTAAAAAATGAAACTATTTTAAGTTCAGAAGAAATTGTTGTCTGAAAAATATAAATTTAGTACTGATGCATACAAAATAATGGTATGACTCTTTGCGGACATTTAAAAAATGAAAGTGGGAAAATTTACATACAATTTTATAATCCGATACCCCTAGAATCATTTTTCGAACATGTACAAATGTGCTCTACTGAAGATATATGAAGTGCTTCCAAATTTACAGAACAATAACAAAATCCGTTGAAGATGAACACACACTTGAACTGAACAAGAGCCTGTCCTTCAAAAAGGATTATACACGATTGAAGTTTATTTTAAGGTCTAATGCAAAGATTTTTTTGATTTTTTGCAAGCTTTAGTGAAAGTTATCAATAAATTAAGAAGAATTTTCAGTTGAAACATACATTAGAGGCTTTTATTTAGAACAAGTGCAAACGTTCAACATTTACATAAAATGTATACATTATTTTCTTCATCTATAAATGGTTGAGCTCAAATAAAAAATCGGACTAAAAAAACTCAACTTTTTTGTCAAATCATTCACCGAAAAACTGTTTACAGGTTCACTGTTTGTTTACACAGAATTCAAGTACGTACTTAACATAAACGTCCGCTTTTTTGTGATTTATATTCCAGAAACATTTATTTTTTGATTGCAGAAGCAGTATTTTTTTTTGATAAGTTTTTATTTTGACCTGAAAGTGCTGAAAATAACATAAACTCCTGTCATTTCACAAGATGAAGCAAGTGGCAATGCGCCTTTCAGCCATCAAACATACCTTTTTAGAATTTTTTTTTCCAAAAAGGTCAGAAAGGGTATCCCGAGTGTTGAATCTGAAGCGGATATTCAAAATTTTTAAATGTCTTTGTAAATGAAAGTCATATGGTAAAACAGTATTCAGTGAAATTGAAGCTTGAAGTACCAAGCATTATTTTATTCTGGAGAAAAACTGCAGATATATTAATGGAAGTTGATAAAAAAAGACAAACAGGAACAAGTATTTAATTCATTTTGAAGACTTTACACTGACGCATCTGAAAAAGAATAAAGTGTTTCCACTTGCATCAATAAATGGGACAAATGTATACTAAGATATTTCTTTTTGATGGAATATGAAAGTTAAACTGTGATGATAGCCGAAAGACACTTTAATGTTTTCAAAGATTTCGAGGTATATTTACTCATGAAATTATCGTAGCCTTAACAGGTTACCTCTTTTCGGTCTTTTTAATTTAAAAAAAACCTGCATTTCAATAAAATTTTATTGAATCTTGAAAATATCACATAATCTTAAATAAAATAGCAGATCACCTCCAACACTGTTCAGGAAATTTTTTAATCAGAACACCCCAATGCTTCAGTAAGAATCTTTAAAAACAATGGTTTAAATTGGCAGATATGTCCATTGGGATAAAAATGCTGTAATTCGGTTTCAGTAAAAAATCTAAACACATTTTTCCCCCATTCAAAACTGATCGTTTTCTTGATTAATTGGGTAAATGTTTAAAAAATTTTTTTTGCTTAAACAAATAATATTACGGCGAACTTTTTTTTGGATATGGTTTTGATGAACATATGGATATTAATTTCCACTGCTGCTTGAAAATGGTCAGTAAAGAATCATCTCTAATTTTTTTTTATTTCTGCAGTTTTAAAAAATATACCATCCAAAGTTACTCGGGAGCTGAAAGTGCTGCGATAGGTAGAATATTGGGCAAATATTCCAAAAATGGTCCCGATATTCAAAATTCTTTTTCCATAAAGAATCATATGCAATAAATTTCAATTATTGGAAACTTTTAATTTCGATTTAAACCTTAAAGTGAACTCGAGCAGAGCGGAGTAAATCAACTAAATGGTATACAATAAATGAAACATAGATATAATCAACATATGTTATTTATGGAACAAGTTATAAAGAGTGGATTTTTTTTAGCATGAAGCTTGCCAAGTTTGATGATAACGTTGAGTGCTGAAAAAAACGGAATTTTCAACGGGAAGCTGATACCTGCTGATATCATTCGGCAATATTCAAAGCATCCGAATCAAAGAAATGTAAATGAAAAGGATCCATGTAAGATGTATGTAAAATTGATTGGAGAGAATTTTTTTTATAATTTATTAAAAGACCCGTAGAATTGAGTTTAAATTTCTAGATTTGATTTCGATATAATTGGGCAGGACAATTCGAGCAAACGGAAAAACTGGATATGTTTTTAAAAACTAGGACATGTTCAAGAAAGCGAGACGATTAACAACTCAAGATTTGATGCATTTTTTAAGCCAAACAGCGAAAAAAAATGGAAATAGACGACAAGTTCAACATGGTAAGACAAAGTTTACCGGGTCTGCTAGTTTTATTATAAAAATTGCATCATGGTTATTCAATCATTGAAGCCGTACAAATATCGTTTCCGTGGAAAAAAAAAATTCTAAAAAAAAAAAAATATATATATATATATATATATATATATATATATATATATATATATATATATATATATATATATATATATATATATATATATATATATATATATATATATATATATATATATATATATATATATATATATATATATATATATATATATATATATATATATATATATATATATATATATATATATATATATATATATATATATATATATATATATATAGGGGAGAGTGGGGTATCGTGGGCCATGGGGAAACGTGGGCCACTTTTAATATCTCAGATGTGTGTTGAGCTAAAAATCTCAAACCAACTGTCATCGTCGTCGCTTTGCAATTTTTGGAGTATTTGCCGAATATTTTGCCTAACGCAGTGCTTTCAGCTCCCAATTAGCTTTTGATGGTGTATTTTTTAGAGCTGAAGAAATAAAAAAAACATAAGAAAATAAATTTTACTAAACTTTTTCAAACAGCTTTTTATTCACCATCTTCATCCTTCGAAGCAGTTTGAATTAAAATCCATATTTTCACCAAAATCATTTCCAAAAAGATTCGCCTGATACTTAAGTTATAGACTTTACACATTTCAACTTAAAGTGTTCCCAAACAGCACTTGTCATGGCATTAAATCTGGCGATTTTGCGTATTACAAATTCCTTTTTTTTATTCAAGCAAAAAATGCAAATTAATTCCTTTTAATTCCTTTGAACTTTGAACAAAGAAAAGATTGGTTTTGAAAAGAGGAAAACATATGTTTAGATATATTCACCCATTATTTTAAAGATTTTAATTGAAGCAGTTCTGATTTCAAATTTTCGTGAACATTGTTGGTGGTGATCTGTGATTTCATTTAGGATTACGTTATATTTTTAAGACTTAATAACATTCAATTGAAAAGCAGATTTTTTTAAATTTAATAGATCGAAAAGAAATCATCTTTTTTCAGGCTTCGATGGTTTCATGAGTTCATTTAATTCCTGGAAATTATCATATAAACAAAACCATAATAAAAATTATGTGTCTTTTTCACTGTAAATCTTAATTTTGAAAATTTAAACACCGGTTAAATCCTAAAGAATATCACCACAGTTCAACTTTCATATTCTCTGAAAAAAGGTATTTAAAAAAAAAAGTTATGTTGACAAAAAGAAATATCGAAGTATACATTTGTCCCATTTATTGGGGCAAGTGAAAACACATAGGTCTTTTTCAGATGCGTCAGTGAAAAGACTTTAAAATTAATTTAATACATGTTCTTGTTTGTCTGTTTTATCAACTTTCATTGCTATATCCTAAGTTTTTCTCCGGAATAAATTAATGCTTGGTACTTCAAATTCACTGAATGCTGTCTGCTGTTCAACCAAAAGACCTTGATTTACAAAGACCTTTATAATAATTTTGAATATCCGCTTCAGATTCAACACTCGGGATATCCTTTCTGGCCATTCTGGAGATAAAATTCTTAAATTGTAGATGTTTCATAGCTAAATGGCGCGTTTTCACTTATTCCATCTAAGAAAATACAGGAATTAATATTATTTTAAACACTTTCAGGTCATATTAAAAGTTCATCATAAAAATCTGCTGCCCCTGGAATATCAATCACGAAACAACTTTTCAACAAAACAGTGAATCAAAAATCTCTTCTATATAGCCAAAATATGTAAAACAAAAACACGCTTTTCATATTAAGTTTGTACTTGAATTGTGTGTAAACAAACAGTTAACGTGTAAACAGTTTTTTGGTGAATGATTTTAAAAAAAGAGTTAAGTATATTTAATTAAATTTTTTTTGGCCCAACAATGATTTAGATGAAGAAATAATGTATATATTTTTTGTAAAAGTTGATAGCTTACACTTGCTCCAGTTTACTTTCTTATTTGAAAATTCTTCCAGAAAATGCATATTCTCACTTTTTGTCATTAAAAAGTAGATTATTTTATTGATAACTTCAATTTACGTTTGAAAAAAATCGAATTCGGTCTTTTAAAACTTCAATCCTATCTAATCCATTTCAAAGAACAGACTCTTGTTGAGAGGACGAATGACCAAGTTGGTTAAAATCCTCTATAAATAAACAAAATAGAATAGAATAGACTCTTGTTCAGTTAATGTGTCTAGCGTTCTAGGCGTATTGAATTATACGAAATTGAATGTAAAGCTTCCCAATTTCTTATTTTAAAACGTCCGCAAAGTGTCATAACATTATTTCATATTTATCTTTACCAAATTCATATTTTTTGGACAAAATGGTTTTAATATTTGAAATCGTTTATATGGTTTTGATTTGATCGATAAAATATCAATCCGTGTCACATCTAGGCGTTATATATTACCATGTGCTGTGTACAAATAAGCAAGAAAAAAAACACATCTAGGTTGCATATCGCCCCCACGTGCTTAAGAAATATAGGTACTTGGTTGAGAAATAGGCGCCTAATTTTAAAATTTTTCCAGTGATCAATGAACAGTATGCTTTGGTTACTATTATCTTGCAACGACGTTTGCTAGCGACGCCTCGCCCATGGAGACGAAAAACAAACCCCTCGAAGAAAAGAACATATCTAAAAATGGATGCCTGACTTTTCAATTTCAGATTTTGGCGAAACAAATATTATACCTATGTTTTATTCGATTAGCAAAATGTCAACCTGAGTCACATCTAGGCGTCATTCATAACCATGTGCTGTAGAAATGAGCTAGGAATCAAGAACAAAAAAAAACACATCAAGGCTTCATATCGCCACCACTTGCATTGAAAATATGCTTGGTTGAGAAATACGCGCCAAAATATTTTCACTGATCAGTATGCTATGCCATGGTTACTATCTTCCAACGACGTCTGCTCGCGACGCCTCGACCTTGGAGACGAAAAACAAACCGCCCAATGGAAAAAAAATATCTCGAAAAATGGAAGCCATGACTTTTATTTCATTCAAAAACTACAAATTTAATAATTACGGACAATTGATGCTACTTTGTGTTGTTTTTATTCGATATAAACCGATTCGCATGGCTACAGAATATTCTAAAAATAATTTCATTCGAATCGTTTGGGTCATTTCGGAGGAGTAGTACTACAAACACCGTTACAAGAGAATTTTATATAATAGATATTTTTAGGGTTGCCAAAAGGCTTCAATATTTCCTATTAAATCAAGTTTTTGATCAAAACTTGTATCGCATGTCGACAGTCATATCTGTTTCACCTAATATATGTCACTTCTCTTGTATTGACACATGTTCCCTTAGCTTTAGAATGGTTATAGTGTTAAGAAGAGTCAAAGCTCCTTTAATATCGTACTCTGATATTTTGTATCATACGTCAATCCTGATTCTGGAATCCACTGCTACAGCTTCGTGCAGTGTTAATATCGCTCATTGTAGTCGTAACCAGAGCGCTAACTGGTCAGTTAAATAAATATATATAAAATCAAGACTTTGTGTTCTGAATCTCCTGTATGGTTAAGCTATGATTCAGAGGTACTATCGTACCTATATTTACCTTCCACTTAGTGTGTACATGTCCCTCTTTTGCCCGACTTCATTTTTTTTAATGTATGTCAGAATTTAACAAAGGAAGTTAAAAAAAAGTCCTTATTTCCAATATTTTTATTGAAAAAAAAGCTTCATTGCTTAAAAATCCCTATGTGGACAGGCTAAATGCCAATTTTGCCATTATAAAATCGTTTATTTGCCCTCATTGTAGCATCCTGGTTAGAACATTTTCTGATCATTGTTAACTCAAATCTCCTGAATTTTGAAGTTATGAATCAATAATGTATGATTCTTTTAGCTCATGTATGCCTGTTTTTCGATTGCTAGGAAGCTTTTATGTACTCTCGCCTATCCTGATATAAGTATATCTCATTCTAAGAATTCAAACTAAAATAACCATTAGACTGGCCCATAACAAAAAAAATCTTTATATTCCACGCGGCACCCCCTAGGTTGGTGCATTTAGGTGAAAAAATGAGAGTATGTCGATTTTTCATACATTTTTCCGAAAATTTCCATACAAATTTCAAGTCCTTTGCGCCAGCTCGTGCTTCTTCCAAATGACCTGAAACTTTCAGAAAGTCATTTTTTCACCTAAATGCACCAATCTAGAGGGTGCCGCGTTGAAAAAAATGTTGTAAAAATCATCCCATACAAAGTTGGGCCAGTCTAATAACCATCTGTCATTTTCACCCAATGTGGTTATAAGCTTCAATGCTTCAAAATTCCTACGTGGATCGGCTTTATGCCCTAAATATTTATTTATTTTCTAATCCTTTTATGGTTTTCAGGTTTCTCAGGTATATGATGAAATCTGTAAAAAAAGGCTAGGCAACATTTTCCCGTTTGTTTGGATAACGTGCCGCTATCAAGCCTACCCCTTTTCTGATACCTGATATTTGAACTCTGTCGGTGCACGTTCATTGGTAACGATATCGACAAAGAAAATACCAAGATAAACAAGATAATGAACCATCGGTCAAATCAAAGTAGGTACATTGAGAAAAGGAAGACAGTAGTTTTCAACAACATATTTTGAATGGAAGAAATTTTGTTTTCATTTTCAATGTGCCCTTTCGAATTTTTTCAACACTGATGCTGCGCAACGTCAAGGAATATTTAAATGAGGTAGTGCTGAGAGCCATATTGGATTTTTTTGGTGATTTCACAAAAACGATTGTATATAAAATTTATAAGAGAATGGTAGGAATTACAAAGAAAAACACGTTTTAGAACGAAAATAAATTTCAATTTTATTTTGATTATGTTGTAAGGCATCTTTTTCACAATGATATGAAGTTTTTTGGTCCTTTGAAGATTGCATTAGGTTTTTTTTTTTCTTATTTTATTAATGAATGTAATGTCGCCTCGAAGCTAAAACGTGCAAAAATGAATAAAAAATCAGCTTTAAAAAGGTCCAGCTGGTTGATTTTAAGTGTTGTATCTGATTTTATCTGATTGTCATGATTTTAATTCAACCGGTTTACCATATACAATTCTTATGTAGAACAATTAACATCAATTCATGATTGTTAACTCAGTTTACTAAAATGCAAATAAAAGATTGTGGTTGTTGTGTTTTGATCACTTAATTGTTATGAGGACCCTAAACTGCATTGACTTGAACATTTTCATGGAAGACTTTGAAATAATTTTAATGTTTTGAAAATTTCAGTGGAGAAAACCCACCATTTTTCTAACTTCGATGGTCTATTTTATAGAAAAACTAGCTGACTCGGTAAACTTCGTTTTACCCGTTACCTAATAAATAGTATGAAAATATTTAAAGTTCCATAAATTTTCGAGCTCGTGTATCAGTTTTCATGAAAATTGTCTTCAAGTTGTTCGAGTTTTGTCCCGTTTCTAGTCGACTTTGTTTAGGAGCTACCCTTCCATAAAAAGTGAGATTCTTGAAACTGTTATACAAACCATCTCTGACCCAAAAAACCCTCGGATACCAAATTTCACTTCATTCCGACCGACCATTCATACGTGATGTTGTTACAAAGAAAACGCCTCCATTTTTATATATAAGAGAAAGATGTGAAAAAGAGCTAATTTTGTATGGGGACCCCCCTTTCATCAAAAGTAAGATTCTTGAAACTATTATACAAACCATCTCTGACCCAAAAAACCCTCGGATACCAAATTTCACTTCATTCCGACCGACCATTCATACGTGATGTTGTTACAAAGAAAATGCCTCCATTTTTATATATAAGAAGAGAAGAAGATGAAGAGATAACTTTGTATGGGGACCCCACTTTCATCATAAGTGAGATTCTTGAAACTATTATACAAACCATCTCTGACCCAAAAAACCCTCGGATACCAAATTTCACTTCATTCCGACCGACCATTCATACGTGATGTTGTTACAAAGAAAACGCCTCCATTTTTATATATAAGATTATTCGAAAATGCAACTTTTTTTTTGCCGATCTTGAAGACCAAGAGTCCTTCTGCATAAACATATTTTCAAAGTGGAAAATTTCCAGCAGATTCTTCGAGTTATCAACGGAAAAGGTAGGTTTCCTAGTAAATTAACAGATTTTTTGTGATTGAGTTGTCTCAGTCTGTACCAATATTAGAGCAGGGCTGCCTTGGCACTACCTTCTCTAAACATATTTTTTGACGCAACGTGTAGCTTCTAACTTCAGCTTTCTTGGAAACTAAGTGAAATTTTGTTGAGCATTCCGTAGCTGATTTACAGTCTTTTTTCGAAGCATGTTTTTTCGAATTTTCTTATTTAGACTTAGAATAACCGAAAACTGAAGTACACAGAAAAAAATTTTGACTATTACGTGTCACTGAAAATGCAACCTTTAAAATAAATCAACCTGTAGTAAACAAAACCTGTAATTTTAAATTGTTTTCCTTGAAGGTTAACGAAGATTCATTTATTATTACAGCAAATGTCCTGTAAAAAAGTTGTACACTGAAAATTAAATGTCACGTAATTTGTTTTTCGACCTGTAAAACTACGGTAAATGTGTATGTAGTTGAGTTGAGTATCTTCTGAGAAACATATTTGAGTAACATTACGAGAATTCCAAAATTATAATTTTTTTAAATATCGTTTGAGAAACACGAGAGATATAGCGATTTTAAGCGAGGAGTGTCAAATTGACACTCAAGGTCTGATTAAGAAGTTTTTTTTTCAGGGCTTAGAGGATACGGCCATAAAAAAGTAATTGTGCAAAATTAGAGATTTCAGAAATTCATTGAAGGTCCCAGAAGAAATTGTTTTACAAGACGCCAAACTTCCAATAGTGTCATATTGGCAATCAAGAGCTGATTCGGGTTAAAGAAAGTTTATGCTCTACACAGAAAATTATCGAATCAAAACTCCTCTTCGCAGTAGCTTGTCATGACTAACTTCATCATTACTCCAGTGTACTTAATATTTTTTTTCCTGTACTTTGAAGTTTGAACAGTCGTAATCTCGGGACGATCTCGAGACAGAAATCGATCACAAGGAAAAGCTGTCAAACCGTTCAGAAGTTCGGAGCTTTATGAGTTTGTTTTGCTGTTTTGAAATTGAGCATTTACTCATAAGTAGTATCACGTGCTGCCTGTGAAATATATGAATATGAAAGTAATTGAGATTTATTTTTAAATGGACTATCTTTTTAAAAATCTCACCTTGTTTCACATGTTTCTGAAACGTATTTGCTAATTTTGGTAGAGAGGAAAGAAGGCCTAATGAATAGGGTTACTAGTTTGTTTTGAGTTAAAAACAATTTAACTGAACAAGTTCCTGTACCTATGTATATACAACAAACTTTTCCAATCGACAAAAGGCCACTAAAAGCATCGGTTACTTAGATATCTTGGTGTTTTTTCATCGAAAAATATGTCATTAAACCAATCATGCAATGCCGGAATTGCGGAGCTTGAAGTAGAAACCGAAAATGTTGAATCAAGGTGTCTCCTTCTAGGCCTAGGGAAAATCGAAGACAAAACAACAACAACAAAAAACTGCTAAGCTAAGCCACCACCAAGTGTTTGTGGAATTAATGGCCTAAAACTTTTGTTCAAAGCAAATACTGGGTTAAGCGTGTTTTTTTCTGTGCCTTCATCAGCCTCCGCTTCAACTTTACCCTCCCGCTATAAAAAAAAAAAACAACCTAGGAATGATGTGTTCGATTGTCGAAAGAATTGGTATTTTTTGTGTGCTTCTTTCGAGCCGAACAAAGTGCGTGGTGGTTCTGCCGGTGGGCAAAAGTGCAGGTTTCTCCCCCTTTTGGATGGCGACAACGATGAATTTGTAAATTGCTGAGAAGTATCATAATTGTATCACCAATATTCATAATAATCAGCATTCGACTTGCTTTTGCAAAACTTCACAAAAAATCTTCACAAACTCAGGATAACATTTAATTAAAAAAAAAAAATAAAATAATTAAAAAAACAGGAATAAGATTCAAAACTACATATCCGTTTTTTGTTCTTAAATCTGCGAAATTTATAAAAAACTTTTTCAAATGTCTAACAAGAATATACAGATATTTTTATTTGAATTTTTTATATTGTTTCTTGATCTGAAAATAAAAAAAAATCTGGTTCTGGATTAAGGCAAATTTCATTACTTAGCCCCTTTAGTTTTTTCATCGCAGATATTTTTTTAATGTGAAATTCTATTCCAACACTCTTTGTTGATGTTATACAAAATGTTATACAATTATACAAAAAAAAATCAAAAACAAAATGAATATTTCCATAGTTTTGGTATTTACCTAATCTACTGGTATATTACCTAAATACCAGTGTTGGTAAATTACTTAAATTTGCCCATCAAAAATTGTTCAGATTTGAGTGAAATACGTCATTGCTAACTTATTTAATTATAAACCAACTTGAAAATTAAGAACTGATTTTGAATCTATTTATCATCTTTCATTCACTGAAGACTGTGGAACGTTTTGGCTTATGCTTTGAAATATATCTTAGAACATTTTTGGTTTAAGACTTGTTTGAAATTTCGTCGAAACTCTCATAAGAGAATTGAAATTACTCATGGTTTCCAGGGAAGTTGATAACTGCATTGAAAACAATATTTTTATTAACTTTTCTGGTTGATGCTTTTCGGTGAATTTGAAATCAAATTAAAACAATTCCTTTGACGTTTCGGCTTACTACTTTCAGACATCCTTAGAAAACTATATTAAATAGAGTACAAAAACTCAAATTAATACAAACAATTTTTTTTTCTTCACAATATTTCATCGCAATATCACTGCACTTCTGCTGAAAGTAGTAGGCCGATACGTCAAAAGAATTGTTTTAATTTGATTTCACCGAAAAGCATCAACCAAAAAAGCCAATAAGAATCAGCGGTGATCAAAGCTCGTTAAAACAATATTTTCAAATTCTTTGAAATAGGTACATTTTTGCCAAAAACCTGAAGAATTTCTGAAATGAATTTTACATATTTTCAAAAGTTAACTCAAAACCAAGTGCTGATAGGTAAAAAAAACTTATTGCATGTTTGGGATCAGCGCCCCCAAATAAGTAAAAAAAAAGGCTCTTAAATTCTTAACACCTCGAGAACTGTGAGTTTTATTGCCTTGTGTTTAACTACCCCATGGCTTTAGGATGAAATTTAAAATATCTATGTTTGCTTCATTATTTTTTTTTGTTTATTTGTGACACTTTACCAACGTTTTGGCATTCGTGTCAAGCTTGCTTCATTATTGTCATTTTGTTTTTACATTGCCAAAATTCTTTTCCTTAATTTTTTAGTTTTTTTTTAATGAAATAGGCTTTGAAAATTGAAAAAAGCACGTAATTGGAAATTTTGCTCAACTCTGCTCCAAAGTACAGCACAGCATTTTGTTTCATGCAAGGTTTTTTTTTATTGTAATTATGGTTTAATTTTAAGTCCCCTCTTCGTGACGATTCAACCAAAATTCGAATTACAAATGAAAAAGTCACCAAACAAAGTTGGAAATAGTTATCTAATTTTGATCGCCTGGGATGTATTCTTATTTAAGTTTATGGCATATCGGCAAATTATAATCCTAAATAGAGAGTGATTAAGACAGAAATTAAAATTGAGGTAGAAAGGTCAAAGCTAGAGCGCTCTGGGTAGAAGAAACGAATAGATGTTGAAAATGTGAGCTAAGGGATTTGTGTTATTTGGCATACCTTTTCAGCTATGCCAAATACTTAAATAAGAAAGTTTGAAATATGAAGCATTGTTTGGCAGTATAAACTCAAAATCGATCATTTTTGCAATTATACCGCTTTGGCTCTGAGAGCCTACTTTTTTATGAAACATTCTTTAGACGAGAATGGGATACTTGAACCCCTTTTCTTATTTTTCTTTTTTATTCCTTTTGGAAAAAATAGCAACTCGCCGTCTTTTGTATTTTCTGACAGCGTGTAATTTCAAGTTTATATGTTCCAAAAGTTGGAACGATACATGAACCTCTAGATGAACTAGAAGCATTTTCGTGGAAGTAAAAAAATTGCGATATTTTTGAAGTTAAGGGAAACTTGATCCTTTATTGAAGGAGACTTGATTCTTCATTCCGGGGACCTAGTATTTTGAAAAAATTAAACAAAATTTCAAAAAAGAATGTCTATCGACAATTTTGGTCATGTTTTTCCTCATTTCCTAATTTATAAATGTCAGTAGAAGAAAATTCCAAAACTATGTCCGAATACTTGTGTCATTGCCTACTTAAATGCGCTATTTTCTGAATTTAAGAGATAATCAACTTTCTTAGCCCTATTTGCCAGACAATTTATTCTATAAATATCAAAAAGATCTTCAAGTAGCATATTGTGAAAATTTTTGAACAAAGTTCAATAACTCTATATACTGTAATAAAGTTATCATTGATTGATAACAAATTGATGATGATATAGTTTTTAACATTGTAAAAGAGTTTTTTTTTAAGTTTTCGATTCTCATAAAAAAATAAAAAAATCGAGCAATAGATGAACAAATTTTTACATTTTTTGATGCCGTAAAAAACTTTACTTAGTATGACGGATTGGCTTAATGATATCATCTACAAACTTGATATAGCTTTCATTATCCTATACCAACACTGTGAGTGTATAAATATTTTTCGGACAATCTCCAAATTTTTTTAAATAAAAATTTTTATAATTCAGTTAGCTGTCTGGGGGTTCAAAATGCAACAAAATGCAAATCAGAACTAAATCTCATTATTCTCGTTTCCATATGCTGGATATGACTGTTTTGTATTATGCGTTTGATAAAATTAAAATTTCATCCATCCTAATCCTGAAAGAATATTTTAAAGTATTTTTTTACCCCTAAATGTATGCAGCAGATAAACATTTTTTTTCTTAAAAACATTTTTGACAGAAAAAATGTGAAATTCAATTCGAACAAAACCAAAAATTACTGCAATTGGTGCTTTATGCGTCATGACCACACAAATGTATCAAAAACAATAAATTTTCAAAGGTTTTAATTTGATTTTTCATTAATTACAGAGTTTGTTGCAAATTTTCCCTTTTTTTAGGGTGAAAATCGCATGTTTTTCTAAATTAAAAAAAAAAGTTAAAACCAAGAACTTTTCTGACTTCGTCCATTTCGTGTCCCATCAACATTTAAACTTTTTATGTACATGAGGTATGATTATCTGTAATTTTTAAGATTTTAGAAGCCATTGAAGTTGAAAAGTGTTGCATGTTGCCCCAGTTGACGGTAGTTGTTTTGTTCCATTTAGCACATTTTACTAGAACATTAGATCCTTGTTAGTCATTCCAGTTTCGATATATAGCTAAGGAAACAAGTATTTCTAGGGATCAAGTATCCTCATTCTCTCCTAAGGTTTTGCAAGGTCAGAACCGGAACGATTTCGTGAAATTCAATGTAAAACTGTAACTATAATAGATACTACGTAGCTACTGAGGATTGTAATTGAGATCCATAACTTATTTGTTAGATGTTACTTGTTAAACATTAGAAGGACCGGCAAATTGAATATATTCGCTTATTCAAACCGTCACCAAATGACCAAAATGACTGGTAAAGGGGAAACTTTAAATAACACAATATTTATATTTTTTTTTCTTCTGATATCGTTTAATAACTTATTTTAGAATGTTTTTGTTATACAATAGAAATATTTTTTCACCCTGGGTGCACGGAATCACCTCATTTTTCATAGTTGACGATTGCGTTTATCTCAAAAATTTAATAATTTAAAAAAATATCAAAAAATCAAGTACATTACCAATCTTACTAGACAATTGTTTTAATTGACTATGGGTATTGACTACGGGTGTCAGGTTTCACCTTATTTATTTTAAAGTAGACATTTTCTAGAACCCATTGCTCTGAAATTTTTCAACATAATGTTAATCAATCATACCTGATATTGTAGGTTTCAAAACATAGTTTTATTATAAGTAGAGTAATTAACCATTAGTGCATGGAATCACCGCCATTCGTCCTAAATTAACACATTACTGACCGGGAGTTGATTGTTTATTGTTTATGACAAATTAAATCATCTGACATAGATGTCTGAATGATTATCTTAATACTAAGTTTACAGAAATCGTATATTTAGTCCTTATCAATTGTTTCTTATTTGATCACGAAGGTTACATTCAATCAGGCGTTTAAAGGTTACAGTTGAGACATTAAAATCAAACAGAGCGTAGAAGCGTAAGAAGCTTATTTTTGTGGAACGTAAGGGGTTGTTGCCATAGCGCGTACTTCTTGTTTCCAGAGAAAGCCAGTCACGATGTCGGAGAGCTCTACCTGGTGCATATATATTGCAACGAGATAATATCCAGGAACAGTCAATTTCATTGCGAAGAATCTTTGCCACGAACAGTGATTGACAGATGGTATGACGATTTGACAGCGTCTGAAGTCCAAGCAGGGCACAACGTTGTGCATACGGCGGCAGGTTTAAAGGGTTCTCCCAAGGCAGCTCACGAAGAGCATAACGGACGAATCTACGTTTAATCGCTTCAAAGCGCGCTACCCATACAGCTTCATAAGGCCAACACACCAGGTTTGCAGATTCTAAAATTGAACGCACCAGGCAGCAATACAGAGCTCGTAAGCAGACAGGATCTGTAAATTCTTTACTCAAACGTATGATAAATCCCAGCATTTGGTTGGCCTTTTCAAGTGTGGTACAGTGATGACGCTTAAAGGTCAGGTGACTATCCAAAACAATGCCAAGGTCCTTTATTTGAATTACAAGTTCTAAAACTTCGCCTTGTATGTTATAGGGGAGATGAGGGCATAACGAGCACCCAGGGCATAATGAGCACTCCATTTTTCTACATAAGTACGTATTTTCTTAAACAAATTTTCATGAGGACTTGTTTCGTACTACCTATAGTATTAATTTTTCACCAAAAAAGAAATATCCTTTTCATCTTTACAGAAATATTAAATAATAACCAGCTAGGTTCTCAAGTGACGAAAATATTATAATGTTTGAGCACCACCAAATAAGCTTTTATGACCTTTAAATCAGCTTGATCTGAAATGTACGCACTGCAACATGATCTACACATTGTTTCTCAATTTTCAGCATCATAAAATTTTTGATTTTTCACTTAAATCAATTTTAATACACGTTTTTACTTAAATTTGTTGACTAGGGGCATATAGAGCACCATATTATCGAGTCATAATGAGCATTTTCTGCTGTAGAATCTAGCAGCGAATTAAAATTGATTTATAGAGCCACACCTTAACTAGTTTCCATCCGACGATTCAGTCTATTGGTAAGGTGTCGGAGAGGTAATTAAAATACTAGAGTTCGATTTCTGTTCGTGGTGATTTTTTTCCATTTACAATTCATGATCGCTTTTTTTATTGTTACATTTTACGGCTAGTAGCATCATCCTCCAAGCAAAGCACATAATGTATGAGCGTGCGTGAATTGTTTGTATTCTACAAACAAACCTAGATTATTTTGTTATTGCTTTATTTGATGAATCTACGACTCACCTGACTTCATCGAGTTGAATTCGCTGCTAGATTCCCCGGCAGAAAACGCACATCTTGCACTGATTAATGGTGCTCATACTGCCTCAGGGGGGTTCTCATTATGCCTCTACAGTGGCTGGATTTCAGCTTTTGGCAAATTTTTTAAAAATGCATTTTTTAACGTTTTCATCTAGTTTTTCACGTTTCAGCCCGTTAGGGAATAGGCTTTTCAAGTGTCTGAACATGAAACAATAATGTAACCTCCATATTATACCCAGCCAACAATTTGGTAGGTATATCAAAAGATATACGTACGTCTATGTCGACACAAATCATCGTATATGACTTTAGAAAAAAGCATATACCTACCAAAAGTGGAGGCAATATACGTACATGTTTTCGTTATTTTCTGGTTTACGACATCGACAACATCATATGTGATGTCATTTACGATGTTAAAAATACTTTGGTACTTTATGTCGCATCGGCGTCGTTTTGTACGTTACATTAAAGGATTCGATTCATGCGCATTTACGATGATGGGAGGATTAACTGTTCCATCCACACTTTATGCGATGTGTGTTTTACCTTTTTACGACTTGAAGCGATATGATGATAAATTGGCGATTTAAGTCACCTTTAATGCGAGGTGTGTTGAACTCTTGTACGACTTGAAGCAATCTGACGATGAATTGGCGATCTAAGTCACCCTTTATGCGAGGTGAGCCGAACTCTTGTACGACTTGAAGCAATCTGTCGATGGATTGGCGATTTAAGTCACCCTTTATGCGAGATGTTTTGTACTCTTATATGACTCGAAGCAATCTGACGATGGAATGTCGACTTATATCACCTTTTATGCGAGATGTGTTGCAGTCTTATACGATGTTCAGAGATTTTAGCATCGGTTGACAACTTAAGTCACATTTTATAAGATGTGTGTTGTAAGCTTGTACGATATGATGCAATTTGACATTTGATGGACTCTTTAAACGATATTTTATGTGAGTTGGGATGTACTCATGTACGATTTGTATCATAAAACGATTTTGCGGACCACTTTATGTAGCATGTTATGTGTAATATTGTGATTGAAATACGATTGATTGATGATTTTAACTGATTTTTATTATAACTAACGTTGAAATGCACTAATTATATTTTCGTAGGTACCGCAACCGGGCATTGTCCCGCTCGCTACTTTCCTAACTGCCACCGCCTCCATGCCTCCCTCAGGATCTTTGACGCCTCTTCATTTCGGGTTTACAGTGGAATTTGCCGGGCCACAATTCTGTCCGTGAACATTCCTTGATACTCGTAGTCACATGCAAATCGCCGGGTAATTATCCGGCGGGGTTTTTTTTAGTCTGAGCCTAGTAGGGGAGAGTAATCCTGTTATTTTTGAAAGGAAAATGTTAGTGAGGTTTCTGTAAAACGTTGTTTTTCCAAAACCTACCTTTACCCAAAATTTAAATGCTGATACTAAATTGCAAGCACGATCGCAAAATTGCACATCCACTGAACACGATTTATCACGATGAAGTTTTAATATCATGATGAGATGTGGGCGAACGCTAAGTATCTGTTAATACGAATCTGATTTGATCGCATTAAATATATTTATATCGTGGGTAAAGTGACCGATTATACGATTATAATTAAACTTGTTATAATATTTGTAGCTATATCGGAAAGACACGATGTTAATTTGCCTACTAATGTGACATTCTAGTAAACATACAACGTGATACGAAAGACGATGCTTACGTAGTATTCTTTACGAATTTATTCGAAGTTATTTACGATTTCGATTCGAAAGTAATTTGTGTACCAATAAAATGCTTCTTAAGAAATCTTATGCGATCGTTATAAGATTTCATTTGACATCGGTGGAACTAAATAAGACTTCATCCAACATATCGTAACTAAGTCGTATTTCATTGGGATGTTGCATCTTCTACGATAAATAAACGATATGATCGAATGGTAAGTGTACATATTTACGATTCCGATTTGAATGGCATCTATATACGAGTTCGACGATGATTTCTTTTACGATTTCATGTTGGCTGGGTAGCTATTTTCTATGGTTAAATATGCGTTTTCCTTAAGGTGGCCATTATGCCCCCATCTCCCCTAGTCGTACATGAAAGGATTTTTCTTCCGTCCAAATGTTATGATAAAGCACTTAGAAATGGTCAAAACTAGTAGGTTTCCAGCTCACCAATTTACTACCGTATCGAGAAAATGCTGTAATATGTGACAATCGGATGAACTGTTTATGACCAGAAAAACTTTTAAATCGTCTGCGTACAGGAGAACTCCGCATCCAACAAGCAGCAAATTTATGTCGTTGCAGAATAGTGTGAACATCAGCGGGCCCATGTTACTACCTTGTGGTACCCCTGAAGTTGGGATGAAATCTACAGATTCAGATGATCCAATTTTAACAGCTAGACGACGATTAGTTAGGTAGCCTCTGATCCATGCACATAGTCTTTCGGATAATCCCAAACGTTGCAACTTTTAAAGCAGAATTGCGTGATTAACTGAATAATTTGGCTTTTGGTTGCCATGGCAACCATTACTTTAGCTTTGGTTTACAACTATTGAATTTATTTGAAGAATTTCTATTTTACTAAAAATTCATTATATCAATACTTTTATATAAACTCCGTGTTTCCCAAACTGAAAGACATTGTAACAGATAAAATAAATGTGTTTTACCAAAAATAACTGCGTTTGCTGCCAAAAGCCGCCGATCAGCTAAGTGTCAACTGTTTTCTATGCTGAAGGTAAAGAATAATAATTATTGCTTCTAAAGATCTGGAAAAAAATGTGTTGTTTATACACATGGTTATTCACTATGGATGCACGGATTCACCACAATATTATAAAAAAGGGTTTTTTTTTGCATTCTTTTGAATAATTATTTTGATTTGATAAATCTTCTATATACCCAACTCGATATTAAGTCTTAACATGAATTTTAAATAAACGCGTTGCAGTTATATCTCCACTTTTTTATTTCTAAAAAAATGTCACTCATATTTCTACCCTCCAAAGCTGTTTTCAAAATATCCTTTTCGAGTAAATTTGACCTATAGTTAGTTGTCCTTTCGCAAATGTTTACGATCTTGAAGATATTTGATTCATTGTGTAGGTAATTTATCTTTGTTTCTGAATACGCCAAAATAAAGTAGATTTAGATGGTCTCAAAAATAATTTTATTTTTAAACTGCTTATAATTTCTGTCAGTTTTCAAGTTTTTCTTTGAATTTGGGAATTATCAAGTATGTATCTATACGACGATGTATAAATATGAGGGAGTCCGATGAAAATTTAGACCCCTATCCTGGATTTTCCGGTAGAAAAAATCTTTCTAAAAGAATGACATCCGATTTTGGCTCTGTTTCGCTGTACTCATTTCACAACAATTCGTTTTTCCTTTATAATTTTATAGGACATACTGAAAAACTCAGTTCTTAAGTATATTGGTATGATGATTGAGATGCTTTGAATCTGCGCTTTGTTTCACATTGACCCGAACAGCTTTGGAAGGTTAATATCACTTATACTTTATTGAGATTTCTAGATTTTAAATACCTATCCTCCCTTTTTATGACTGAACGAAATTCCATGGCCATAATCACTGACCCATTTTAAAAACATATTTTTGTTAACTTTAGTTTTTGCTACTGTTAATTTCCTGGTTAATTGTCTTGTCGAGTAAGGGCATCTCTGTCTGCAATGGAGAACAACTTCACTCTATATAATTTACGACGTCTAATTTGCGGCCATTCCGTGCACCCATTTTGAAATATCATTTAAATATGTTCCTATAGACATATACCGGCAACTCATAACTATTTTACTCATACTAGTTTAGTATAAATGATGTTTATCTCACAAATCTTGACTAAATTTCACCAAATTTTGATGGAAAGTTTAATATTTATTGAGCAACAAAATAGATAAAAAATTAGGAGTCAAGTGCTGGGAGCGCCATACAGCGAAATTCCGTGGTAAAATATTCTTTGAATTCCTTGAGAAGTGGCAACACATCATTTTTCTACTTCGAATATTTGTCTCAATAAATTTTAGAGTCTGCTGTCATTAATTCGTGAATTTTCTTTCGAAGATTATCTATGACTGGAATAAGCAAAGCCCGGGAGCCGAAACAATATTCGATGTCGAGAAATAGCGATCGGTTATGGTTATTTAGAGTGCGTACTTTATTTTGTCAATACCAAAACTGACTTTGACTACAACAACGATTAAGTGTCAAGAACATATTAAATTTTTTAACAAAATTTTTTCACCAGTCATTAGTGTATCAAAAATACTATAATTCATCAGAATATTTTGAATTTTTATTCCTTATGTCGGAAAAGATTTAGGGATTCGCGTACTGCACTTGTACTTGTCGCGTACTGTAAGTACCTGTAGATTGTTCGCTATTCGCTCTCTGAATTTATTGAAAAAAAAATTAAAGATAACTTCCTATGTAGGCAATAAAATAATGAAAGGTAAAATAAAAAAAAAACAATAATTTTAAAATAGAGTATAATTTTTCAAATAATTAAACATTAGACGCTCTCTGGTCGATTGGTTGCTTGGAATGGGTCATAAGATTTCACACGTTTTAAATTAGGAGCGAGTCACCTGAAGGCTTCTAGTTACCCGTCAAATCAACCTCTTCTAATCAATCGTACACACGGTACACACCGGTCGATAATGTCTTGTATACTACAAGCGTAATTTTTCAAAAGGTCATAGTCTTCGTTAACAATTTCTATAGAAAATTGTTCATTCTTATTTTCTTATAGACTCAAATTCGATGGCATTTCAGAAAAACAAATTTTTCTGTTTCGACTTATTGGAATTATCATCTTATCTGTAGTATTAGTTCGACAACTCAGCATTTGCGGTTCTCCTGTATGGTGGTGTCACACTAAAGATCACAACTACAGGTAACTTTTCGGTTAGCCAGAGAACGACCCGGGGGAAGACGGGGTGGTGTATCTTCGAATGCCACATATCCACTACGCTTGGTGACGGAACCCATACAGCCTAACGAATCAACCAGTCTCTCAGGTATCGTGGCTTAAGGTAAACCTGTACGCAACGACGCTCAATACTCCGAAAGCAACTTGAAGAAACAACGACTCAGCCAGCCAGCCAGCAGCAGCAGCACAACGAAAAAGCTAAGGTAAGCCTTTGCAGGAGCAAGCACCACACGTTGTTCACCGGTATCACGTTCCAGCTCAAGTCAGTTTGCTTTTGACCGTGGAGTAGTGCGCAAGTGCTTGGAGATTTAGCGGGGCCTGGCCAGGTTGCCCTGGATCATCATCTTCCATGGTTCTCTTCCATGAGAGTGATTCGAGGGCCAGGTTTAAGCCGGTTGGCCCGCTTCAAATTTTCTGTCCCCTGCCCATCTTGGTTAGCTTTGTGAACGATTCTCGGAAAACGATTGAAGCAGCAAAATTGTCGCGATTTTTTTTGGTTTTTCATAGTTTCGGTTTATTCAGGTGTCGTAATTTTGTTAGAAAGATCTGCTGCCATGATCGAGAAAACCATGTGGGCGATCGGTTTTGGTTAAATGAAAGTGCGCGATCTGCAACCGGTGATCTCTTCTAGATCGATCGTTAGAAAATCATGGTGATTTTTTTTTGCTGTCGGACAGGAAAAAGTGACTTATTCTCGAAAGTATTTTGTCACATTTTCACACCTTCTTTCGGTTTATTGATTTTCAAAATTAACAGCTACACACTGTTCAAATACGGTTAGGAGGTTCTTCCCTCACTTTCAGAAGTAAGACGAAAAAAAACCTTGTCGCGGTCGAATTCTCCCGGAAAACAATCGTTTCGTTTTGGCTTACACTTGTTTCTGGTGATGTTTCCAAATTTCTTTTTGTTCGGCAAAAGAGAGAAAAAAATAACAATAAGGTGAAAAACTCTCGAATGGCAGTTGTTGCAAGGTGTGTTCGGTCCCGATCAAGGGGCAGCCTAGGGAGATCTCGATGTGGCCAACGATCGATGAACGAGCTAGCTCTGGGGATCAAAAGGTAAATATTTGAATATTTTCAATATTTCTTTAACTATATTGGGTATTTGAGCATTTAAACGCAGAATGATAAACGATAAAAGTGTTATTCAAATTGCCAATGGTCCACGCAGCATCCTTCTCGGACCGCCATTTTGTGCCATCGAAAACCATTTCATACGATTGTCATAATGAAGAAAAAAAAAACATTTTTCCAAATTCTTGCCCAACTTGCTACAACTAAGGAAACAATTAGCGTTAATGACCCCCTTCAAAAAGCGTTTCACAATTAATGGAAAATGCTAGATAAGACAGCGAGGAAAAAAAGTGTAACAAGTTAGACACCATGATGTGGTTGACAGCTGATGCGGAACCGCAAAGCCGAATCGGCACGTTTCCAAAACTCGGCGGCGGTGTTCAATTTGTAAAGTGACAACACGAATCGAAAAAAAACATACGGTCCCTTATCTAACCCGCGAAAGGTCGATAAAACGGGTGCCGGCTTGTCGAAACGACCTCTTCTTCCTAGAGAGCGCGGCTGCATTTTTATCAAAAAAATAACATAACATGGTGGTAGCACCTAATCAATATTGAGTACCGACTCTAGAAGACGACGGGACGGGTGATGAGAGTTGATAGCAGCATTCTCGTCGTTTGCCGCCCTCATCTGACCCGATAACCATACAATTTCAAGCCATCTAGACGACTTAGCAGAACCTCGCAACGTTGTTGTACGATCTTAAGTCATGCGCGAATCACCACACAACCGCAAAAACCGAACCGGGCGGGAATTTTTGCACGTGCTTTTTTCTCCACTTTGAAGGCTGGCTAGGGTAACCAGTCAACAAATCATTAAGTCATTAACTGTCAATGAGCAAAATAAAAGGCAAGAATTTAGGATATAGTTCAAACCAAGAAAAATCACAATTTTTCTCAGATAACGAGATGAAGTTTTATTGAAAATTATAAACTATCTCTAGTATCTGATAGAATACAACACGCGAAATATTCGAATCCAAATTTTTGTATTTGATGGTAAAAAGAAATTGTACTCATTCCTGAATTATAAATTATAGCGGATTTTAATTTCTGATTGCTGTAATTGTAAGTTGGCATCGCTTACGACGAGAAATAAATCCAATCTAAGATTTTTTACTTTTTCATCCGGCATTTTGCCAAGTTCATTTATACGCATTTAGAGTCATGTACACAAAAAACTTGATTTTTATTTGGAATCATTTGATTTCTTGTAAACACCAACTTTGGAAATCCAAATTGAAGATAAATTTTGAAAAAGATTTGAAGCCCATTTGCTTCAAATGTTTTTGACAAATTGTAATTTGAAAAATTTATACTTATTAGCATCGACAATGCGAATAAGAAAATCATAATTTAACCTTGATTTAGAATATTAATTCGTGAATTCTCAAGATCAAATAATGGGAGCGAAAACTTAAAACAGATTTTAAAAAACATTTCACTATTCTAAATCTTAAAATTTTTAGATTTTTAAATATGAGTTTAACCCTGCACGAATTTCTATTTTCAAATTTTTCCCTTCCAATTTTCTATCATCTTTGTCAAAACTTTCGAACAAAGAATTTTTCAAATCGATTGTAATTTTTTTAAATGATAAATTTTAGAATTTATTGACTGCGCAATTTGCTTTCTAGATTCATGTTGAGTTGCGTTTTTAAAATTAAAATTTCACACTCTATAATCGATTCGAGAATTCTTGTATTGAATTCTTGGAATTAAATGAAATTCTAGAAGTCAGAACTCAGGATAAGGAATCAGAATCAGAAAACCTGTTTTAGAACTTTGGATTTGAGGTTCGGCAATTTTAAAAGCAATCTGCATAGAATTAAACTATGACTACTTTCAATTTAATTCTATGCAGATAAATTTATGATTTTTATCACAATTCTAAGTGTTGATTTTGGTAGCATACTTAGAATTGTTTTTAAAGAATATCTGCTTTTGCTTTGTTTCTGATACAGCTGATTATGATTCAATATTTCAGGGTTTTGTTAAATTAAAAACAAAAACAATATCACATTTGCTGTTTTTTTGAATTCCGTGGAATATTTCAGATTTTTCATTATTTGGGTACTGTTTAAGAATTTCTAAACTCAGTTTTTAAGAGTCTTGTCCGCAGCAAGCTAAATTCTGGTTTATATAATCCTTCAAACTCCTTGTTCTATGGTTTTGTTTTTCTCATGCTTTTTCCGTAATTGTTATGTTGAAAAATGTAATTCTGACTTTTGAACTCTTCGAACCCGAATTTTAAATTTTGGCTTTTGAATTCAGCTTTAAAATTACACGTTTATAATTCCGGTTTTTGGATTTAATTGTCAGTTTCATTTTATGTAATAGCTGTGAGAATCTCAATCTGATTTTTCAAATCCAAGTTGTGAAATCAAGATTCAATGCTAAGACTCATTCCTTCAGCTTGAAGTCATATCATTTTTAACATCAATATTCATGTTCTTGATGTAGAATTAGGTTTTTTTAATTTTTTGTTATTGAACTAAGCTTTTAGAATTTGTAGATTTTGATGATCTATTGTTTCGATATCTTCCATGCCATAGAATGTTGGTAATATTTCCAATAATGTTTGAACTCTACACTTCAAACAATAGAATTCAGTACTGGAATGAAGTTTTTAGTTGAATTTGGAAGCTGAGTTTCCGCAATCATTTAAAGAAGCAAATAAGTGGTATGTTTGAATTCTTTTGAAAATCGCTGTTCTATTTCGATACGTATTTTAAAATCAAGCTTTGGAAATGTTGGGGAAAAAACTAAACTTTTGAGCGCCACAGTTTGCTATGATCGAAAACCAAGGAAACACGGGCGATGGAAGCGAAAACTTATTTTTTCGCTCCTTAAGAATAACCCGTATGATCTGTCAAAAGTTGGGTGAAATTTCAGCTCCATCCCATTTGAACTAGTGGAAAACCATCACCAATATTCGGTACCGTTTCCATCGCCTATTCCATTCTTAAACCAAGTTCACTCGTGTAGGGAAAAGCCGTAGAAAGTTTGACACTTTTAGCACATTTTGAAAGCTCTACAATGCAAAAACATTTTCAGGATTTGAGGCCTTCAAGTTTGTTTACAACACGTGTTCTTTTTTTCGCATGCTGTGATGCAAAAAAAAGCAATATTTCTATCACATAGGTATGGCTGAAATAAAAACAGTATGGGAGAGTGGGGAATCATGGGCCACTTTCTTTCGTTGTTCCATAACTTCTTTGTTATAGAAGATAAAATGAAAATAAAAAATGTTATGGTTTTCTACATTTTCAAGGTATCATAAGGTATTTTTTTTATAATTTTTAATAAGTTTTTTCCCCAAATTCTGACTGTTTGAAAAAAAGCAATATTTTTTGGATTTTGAAAAATGGTGGGGAATCGTGGGTCACCAAATCCAAATTGACCAAATAACATGCAAAGTTTATGAGTTGACCCAAAACTGTGATTTCCTAATTCATTTCGTTATTTTAAAGCAACTTCAGATGATGACGTAAAAAAGAGAGCTGTGTATGATCGCATAGATTCCAAAACCTGGCTCGCGAACGTTTTGGCAAAATTTTTTATATAGGATGGACAAAATATTTTTCATAACTCTTCATTTGGCATAAGAAAACTTTACAGATAGGAAAAACGTATTTTAAGTTCTGAATGTGTATAAAAACATAAAAATATAGGTGGTTCAAGATGTGTGGCCCACGATTCCCCACAAGCTATGATTTGCAAATTGGTTGCGTTTGGGTGACTTATTGATGTTTCATCAAAAATTCCTTTTTCACGTGAAAGATCATGACAAAACTAAGATCATAAGCGTATGAGCATATTTTTGTTATGCACTTCAGGTTCCTAATCGATGAAATTAGCGGGTGTTTTTTTAATTATGTAAGTAAATTTTTCTAACTTTTTTTAGCTTGTTAAATAAAAGAAGCATATGATGCGTATTTCAGTCAACAACATATAGAAATATATGCTCACGCAAAGCGACGGCGATGACAGTTGGTTTGAGATTTTTATCTCAACACACATCTGAGATATTAAAAGTGGCCCACGTTTCCCCATGGCCCACGATACCCCACTCTCCCCTACTGTAAAAAAATACAATGCCCCAAGATTTTGAAAACATTTTTGCATGGTAAAGTTTTCAAAATGTGCTACAAGTGTCAAAATTTCTACCACTTTTTCCCAACACGAGTGAACTTGCTCTTATAAGAGCAAATTCACTGGTGTTGGGAAAAAGTGGTAGAAATTTTGAAACTTTTAGCACATTTTGAAAGCTCTACAATGCAAAAACACAACACGTGTTCTATTTTCGCATGCTGTGATGCAAAAATAGCAATATTTCTATCACATAGGTATGGCTGAAATAGAAACAGTACTGTAAAAAAATACAACGCCCAAAGATCTTGAAAAACATTTTTGCATGGTAAAATTTTCCAAATTTGCTACAAGTGTCAAAATTTCTACCACTTTTTCCCAACATGAGTGAACTAGCTCTACTTGTTTAGAGCAAGTTTACTCGTGACACATTTTGAAAATTTTACCACGCAAATATGATTTCAAGATCTTTGGGCGTTGAATTTTTGTACAACACTGTTTCCATTCCAGCAGTATGTGATAGAAATTGAGCCTTTTTTTGCATCACAGTATGCGAAAATAGAACACGTGTTGTAAACAAACTTGAATACCGCAAATCTTGACAATGTTTTTGCATGGTAAAGTTTTCAAATTGTGCTACAAGTGATAAAATGTCTACCAATTTTTTCCAACACGAGTGAACTTGCTCTTATTGATCTATCTGGGTAATTATAGTTTCGATCTCACGTTTGATCAGAAAGTTTGAAAAAAGAATGAAAGGATTTTATGAATCGAATGCTGTACTTAAAATGTAAACGTATCAGAATAAATTATTGACTATTATAGCCGTTGAAATGAATATCAACTGTTCCAATTAGCTGAAAGCCTTTATTTATACGAGAAGGTGTGAAATAAAAGTGTCAAAAGATATTTAATTTTTTTCAATGAGTAACGAAAATTTCAAATTCTATCCAGATGTGGTACCCAAATTTCGAGTTCATATCTTAACACTTCATGAATGTTTTAAAATTTACAGAACAAAGCTCTGAAAACCCAAATATGATGAAATTTTTATGAAATGTAAGGCTGTGAGTTGAGTTTTTTTTTTACTTATCGTGATCTAAATTCTCAATTTGCAATTTCAAATAATGTTTCTTGAATGCACAATGGAAGCAAATTATTGTGAATTTTTTTTAAATTTTTCGTTCATCAAAATATAGTTAAACCTAATTTTTAACTATTGGGTAACAAAAATGTTGTGAATAAGGAATTCAGTCTGTTTGATACGACTAATCATGTACGAGATTTTAAAAAACCATTCAAGGATTTTTTTTTAAATCTATTTTTCTGTCCAAAAATTAAATATCTATCCCTTGTTGATTGAAAATAGTTTTTCAAAGAAGTAGGTTTTTACAAAGTTTCATCGTTTTATAATTTTTAATCAAACTCATTCTTTACCTCGCTCCGATAATTACAATGAATTGTAATTCTTATCGGTTGATGTAAGTTATGTATATTGATCGGTTAAAAGTCTGCTGTAAATACCTAGAGCCCAACCGTGAACGCCCGATAACTCTATCTCAGAACTTCTGTTGAGTGATAAGTTGTAAAATACATACTAAACAAAATTGTTGCTTTTTGCTATCGCTGCTAATCCTCGTTCATGGTGGGGTAAGTAGAAGGTAGGAGGTGTGATAATAAAAGTGCTGACTCGGTTCCGGAGAGCACTGACTAACGACTTGTTTTGTTGTGCTTTTCCCCCCTTAACCGGGTAAAAAAGAGCGACTTTTTGTGGAGAGCCTAACTCCACACAGAGCCCCCCTAAACCAGAACTTATTTAGCGTTTAGCGCTCTTCACCAACACCAAGCTGAGCACATGGCAGCTGCAATTAGCATTCGTAATCGAATTACAAGCGTGTCCCGTGAAGCGGGGTATTGAATAAGTGATAATATGGGATGTGAATCTTAATCGGTGAGCTACAGGAGCTGAAGAGGCGCGAACAAATCAAACGGGAATCACTAATGAAGTTTACAAACACCCGATCGGGCTGATAGTAAATGTAAATGGATGGTCGTTCGATTTTGAATGATTCGCTGCAGACATTGTTATCGAGGGGTTGTACTCATTGATACGGCATTTTATACTATAGATACCGACTACAGTATAGAAAAGAGTTGGTTTTGCAAATCGTTTCGAGTGTTTTACTTTGCTAAGTGCCATAACTTACAGATCCACAATCGGTTGAAGGTGTTTTCTTTTCTGTTATAAATTCTTAATTTAATATTCCAATCTATCGAATCCGAGCTCACATGCTCGAATAACTTAACACCTACCGATCGATTTCCGGTTTCCCATAACACTGAATCATACCTTCAATTCAGTTGAATTGGGGCCGGCCGGTTTGTGGTTTATGTGCAAACATTTCACAACCAGTGCACAAATCATTGAGAAGCAGAGACAGCAAACAGGCTCCAAAGAAGCGAGATTGAAGCTAAGTGAAAAGACATTACCGGGGAACAGAAGAAATTCCTAGAAATTTTCGCCCACCTCCAAAGCTAAGAGCTTTTCCGACGCGTTGTTGTCGCGTACCTAGACGGTGGCGTCATCTCCGATACGTATTGGATACCTGTCTACCTACTCTTAATGGAGGAGGATGCTGGGGACACGTCATTCATGGCATCTTTGTGTACCTACGTCAACCAAACGGTCAACCGGTTGAGATGAGTGCCCCGGCTTAATGACATTTGGTTTATAGGATGGGTAGGATGAGTGTTGAATTCTTGGAAATTAAACTGATCATCGGTTCCCACCTTATTCTATGTAACGATCTTTTCGTTGGATAATCTGGCGCTAATGAGGGATGAGACTTGCGAGGATTTCATCCATGAATAAACATTTCTTGAAGTACTTTTAGGGTTTTTCGAAAAAAGTCCCAAAAGTCGAATTTTGGCAAAAAATGTTTCGAGATAACACCAGATGGGGACGATTTATGCATTTTTAAGTCTTTGGGCATCACAATTAAAATTTATATTTTTCCGATTTCTTTTGGTGATTTTAGAAATTATTGAAGTCACATTTTTTTTAGATAACATCAGACTTCGAAATTTTATGCATTTTAAAGTTATTTGGCATCAACATTAATTTTTGTTTTTTTTTTTTCGATATCCTTTGGCCCCCTTTAGGTGATTTTTCAGCGAAATTTCAGCGCGTTGAAGGACCCCTAAATCAAGTCTGATTGAGCTGAAATTTTGCACATGTCAGTCTTATGGGTAATTTTACAAAGGAATATAGTCGGTTTGCGAAATTCGACATGACCCATTTGGCTGCCACCAAATGCGTATAATACAAATGAGTTCAAGGCATGTTATTGGTACAAAGTTACACTATTTTTCAAATAAATTATCTAAAATACCGTGAAAGCACCAATGACCGCACACTTTCAACTTTAATCTTTAGTTTCTCCGTAATTCAACAACGAAAAATTTCTGATACCTACGCTAAGTATCTTTCACTTGCCATACTAGAAATAAATTTATTCTGCTTTTTAAGGTCAGGAAGAAATAAAACAAACATCGTTTTTGCCGGATGCCATTTTGTCTGTTGTCCTGAGCTAGTTCAGTTTTTTGTGTTGAATTCGAGCACCTTGCACAGCAAGAAAAAATCGTGTATATTTAGATCGAAAACGATGCACGAAAACGGAACATCGATTTTGATGTAAAATTCTATCACGGTGTATTTTTTTCGAAGATGTAATTTTTGAGGCGTGTAAATTTAGATCGAAATCAAAGCACGAGATTGGATCACAAAAGCCGTCGTGTAAAAATACACAAGGATGTAAATTTTAAAATTAATTATCGTTAATATTGATATTTTTTCTAAATATTAAGGTTTTTGCTTTTGTCTTGAATAAATACGCAGCTTGTATCATTTTTTATTTACATTTATTTTCAAAACTGAACATAAAAAACCATTCGGAAAGCGTCAGGCTGAAATTGTTGTTGCATCTGATGATTCCCAGCACGGGAATGTTTTTCGAATCAGCATGATCAGCATCCTCGAATGGTTCCGGAAATCATAATTATTCGGTCAGAGTCCTGCACACTTGAATTGTTCTGACAAAAGTTTCTCCGGATAAGCACTGGCCGAATATCAGCCGCTGCGAAAAGTCTGACCTTGCTGTAATGGAGAGAAAAACTTAATCAGTTGCAACCATATTCTTCATTTCACGTCTCATAAACTTACTACTTTAAAGACTTTTAAAGTGCTCCTGTAGCTACGCCTTTGAATGATTCGTTTCCGAATAATTTTCCGACTTGTTTACTTTGTGCCCGACGCGCAAACTAACTTGAAATATAAAAAGGCACAGTTTAAATATTTGCATTCAATTTTAAATCAAACAGATATAATTTTACACTGTTTGTGATACAAATTTCATTGACCGGTTGATTTTTGCATGATGCAGTGTAAAATTAAATCAAAAAAGTTTATTTCTATTCTATTTTGGAAAATAGACTAATATTACATCGAAAGAAGTTTAAAATTACATCTTTTTGTAATTACACTCAAGAAAAAATAGATCACTCGTGTTTTAGATTCCGTGTACTTTTAGAATTTTTTTGTTGTGTGGCAAAAGATGTCGAACGTAAGTTATTTGTGGTTGTATAATGAATCAATTATGAAAAAAGTGAACAATTTGAAGGTTCTGTTGCGGAATAATGACAATTTTGTTTTGCACGGCCATTGGAACACTTATTCTTTTAATGTTTTTATCGCCGCGCACGGAAAGTCTCCTAGTATTTATCAGCAGTTAAACGTAGAGAAGTTCTTTGGAAGTTCACAAAGGTTGCATAAGATTCACAGGCAATCTTTCCAATCAATGTTTTCCATCATATAATCGGCTGAAAAAAGACAATTTTTATAAACAATATCAGAAGAAACGATATCTAATGAAAATTGCTACAAAGTGTTGGAAATTTGAGGTTAGATAGCAATTCGGATCTGTTTAGTTTTGAGTTGGTCAGTTTCCAGGTGGATTTTCAGACAGCTCGCCGAATTTGTGATGATTTATCGAAATCGCGACCGAAAACATTGTTCCAATATATCTTCCGGCAAAAAAATGCTTTGTAAAAATGGCGTCTCATACTAATTTTGCACCAGACTAGTTTCACAAAACAATGGAGACAAATCGGTGTTTGATGTGTGAATCTTAAAAATATTTTCCTGAGAATTTTCGCAATGAGCCTGAGAGCCATGTAAACAACATTTTTGGATCAGTTTGGGTACCTTATTCACTGTTTAAACCAAATTAAGAATCGCGCGACCATTGGTACACTTGTGAGCGGCTTGGTACATCAACACTTTTTACAAATTCGCGTTTTTTATGACGTTACAATGAAAAATCTCTCGCTTTTAAATTTTTCCCTTAAAGGACGTAAGTTTTACTACGACTTCTTTCTTTTCAGAATCGCACAAAAAACGATTTTTGTTCGGCACAGAGAACATTCATCATAGCTTAAATGCGCGGCCATTGGTGCCTTCACGGTATTTGGGATAAGTTCAAGCAATCCTTTGATTTCGAAAGGACATATAACTAGATAAATTACTTTCAAATATTGCTGCCTGAAACAATAATAATAATCTTAAATAATGACATTGGGTGATAAATTAAGGACCATTTTCTGAAAATATTTTTCCTCGAGACGGGAAATTGCTATGAATTTAAATGCAAATCAAAAATTCACCTTTTAAATCTCGATTCCATATGCTGGAATATGATTGTTTTGCATCACACGTTTGTTAATTTCAAAATTCCATCCATCCAAACATTATTTTTTACGATTTCGGCAAGTAGAATTTTTTACAGTATTTTTTACCCCTAAATGTATGCAGCATCCTTATGCTTTTTCTTCAAATTTTTTTATTCACAGAAAAAAAATGATTCTAACAAACCCAAAAATTACTACAAGTGCTGTATGCGTAATGACATCTCAAATGTATCAAAAACTATAGATTTTCAAACGTTTTCATTTGATTTTTCATTTTTGTTGCAACTTATCCCTTTTCATTAGCAAGGTGAAAATCGCATGTTTTGTAAAGTTGAAAAATCACTTATAAATCCAATATTTTTTCTGACTAAGTCAATTTGATGGCACTTCAACCTTAATTCTTTTGATGTACAAGCGGTACGATTAGGTGTGGACATTCAGTTTTTAGAAGCCAATGAAGTTGAAAAGTGTTTCATAGACGATTTATTAATATTTGAATAAATACTAATTCAATAATGAAATAACAGTCTTCAAAGTAAGATTTAGTATCTAAAAATCGCCACTTTGACACTCTGACACTTTGAGTAGTCTGTGCCTTGAGTACCTAAAAAAACAAATTTGTAGAATTCGGTCCGGTAATATTTTATTTTTTATTCTTATTGCATCAAATTTTGTGAGTGATAAATCACAAAAGAATCAGTATGAATTTATTATTCCTTGTGTGTGGTATTTAACATAAAATCTGTGTGGTGGATCGTAACTTATATCATGCTTATAAAGCCATATTAACAAAATTCCTCATTCTGGGAGAATCATGCCTCTTATTTTGCTCAAAGCGAAGAATAACACACGAGTTTTGGAATCCCAGAAAAATCTAGGGGAGGAAGACTGAAATTTGCTGTATCGTTTTTTGTATCGTTTTTTTACTGTTCGGCAAAAAGCCAGCAATTGTTGAAAAGATTTGTAATCGTTCAAATTTTAACTTTAGATGATCAGTTTCGTGTAGCGAGTCATGTAACTCAGTTGTTTAGGAGCTAAATTTTGATTTAGCTATTTTTAGAACAACCGTTAATCAAACCATTTTTATTTATCAGCTTCAAAACCTTAACGAAATTTGAGCGACTCAATACGCTTGATCATGCAAGAATTTTCCTGAGCAAAACAAAACCTAATTAAATCATGGTTTAATGCAAAACAAGTGCTTTTCAGCATAAAAAAAGTTTTATTAAAAATCACTAAATAAGAAAGTACAATTTTTAACCTTCGCACTGGTCGGTAGATTGATAAGAGAAATTTGAAGTTTGAAATATTTTTTTCTGTTTTTTATTTAGTCTTCCTCCCCCGGAGCAAAATAAACAAACAAACCTTATTTAGTTGTACTGTCGTTCCGAACAAAATTGTCCCATGTGAAAAAACGTGCTGAAGAGAAAAATGCGATTGAAATTTCAGCTTTATTTCCGATTTTTCACTCAAAATAAAAATTTCACCGTCAGTTTTTTCGTAGTAAACAGTTAAAGTTGTTCATTTTACAATGTTTTCTGCCAAAAAACAAATTACATTTCCTACAAAAAACGGAAAATTAGAACCAACCAAAACCGCTTTGTGTGACACTTTTGCCAAGAATCAGAACCCATACCGATGCCAATTCTACGAAAAACTGTCACACGACTACACTTTTTCTATAGTTTTTAAAGCAAATATAACTTCCATTTTTCTCAAAAAAAAAATCAAGTTGAACCGTAATCTGAGAAAAAACGGTCCTCTTTGTATAGGAAAATTTACCTATAGTTGAGTATCGATCTTGTAACTAGTGCCTGCCAAAAAGAAGGTTGGAAATTTCTCTGTGCAAATCACAAAAGGCTTATCGCTCCTCCCCTGCCCACTATTTTAGTATCGTTTTAAGTGAATAACATTATATTCAACATTTCATTTTTAATTCATCTTAGGAAAATTTTTCGATAAAATTTGGAATTTTCATAGAATTCTCTCTAGTGTAACATTCTTGCGTAGAAACATCAACTTAGAGACAACCACCTTGATGAAAATTTCGTATAAGTTCTGAACAAAGTATAGACCGAAAGTTAACATTAAAAGAGACAAAATAAAGTTAAAATGACCCGAAAGTCACATGGGACACTTTAGCTAGCAACGGCAGTGTAGTTCTCTAAAAAAAATTAACAGCATGAACAAACTGAAAATCAAATCAGCCCAAAATTGGCATAGCATTATAACGCTCCCAAAACCAACCAAAACGCTATCCAAACGAGTTAAAGTTTTGTATCCAGCCGATGCTAAATTTGGAAAAAACGGGCTATTCGAGTAAGGCACTTAGAATTGTGTAGCATACAAAATCTGATTTCGCCACATGAAGAAATAACGAACAAAATTGGTAAAAATATATATATTTGTAGGGATTTTGAACAACTTTTAAAGAAAAATACGAATATTTTTTTTTGCTCTTTTGATGATTTTTTCAACTGTTTGTCGAAAATCTCCCATCAATTTCTGCCCAGTGGTAACAACAACCGTATCGGTTATTTTTTCTACCACTTTTCCATATCTGACAATGATTTGGTTGATTTGCCACCCTTTTCTTTAACGATCACACACACATAGGATCTCTGTGAAACTTCATTTTTCTTTGAAGAAAATTTCTTTTCTTAACTCTAAACGTACGTCTTTCGAAGTTATGATGGCTAGCATCTTAGAAATGCTAAAACCACCAGACCACAGAAAGTGTACTACGTATGCCATGACCGGGATTCGATCACATGAACCTTAGCGTAGATGCTTACACTCTAATCACTACGCCAAAACCGCTGGCAAAATTTACACTTGACTTTTGCCCAATATCTTTTGGTTGGACGAAACAGTAGGCAGTTTGGTGAAAAAACATCAAAATAATTTCATTACAGTATATCCCAGGTGCAGTGGCAGCTAGCCTGCTAGCTAGATCGGAATATAAACTCACAGAGCCTGGATAAACGGCAAAACTATCTCCTGAAGATATTTCTACTTGTAAATTTGTTCATACATGGTTGCTCCAGTGATGGAAACGTAAAATTTCTGTCCCGGAATTTTTCGATCTCGGGAGTTTGAAAGCTATGGCGATTATTACTCCTGACCAGGGTTCCGAATATCACTCATTTTCAATGAATGTTCCTGATTGCACTTCGCAACTGAACGAATAGCGATCGGGTTTTGTTATTGATTGCTACTGGACCTATCCGATCATCGTTCGTTCTATTCATCGCTAACGTATAGATCACCTCGCACGATGCTTGCTGTCAAAACAGTGCAGCACTATCATCCAATAGGAATCTCACCAAAGAGCGATGCATATGGCGAATCATGTTCGTCTAGGATCAGGAGTGAATGGTTCAGGAAGTGAGTGAGTGATACATTCAACCGATCATTAGCAAATGTTGTTTGTTTTTAAACATAGCCAATTAATAAATTTATTTGAATTTACAGCGTTTTTTACACTAGTAAGAATAAAATCAAATTGTAGTTGTCTTTGTGAGGGAAAGATGTTCACTTCCGCCGTGTTTTCGATTTCAAATAAACCAGGCGGATACTGAGTGAATGACATTCAGAATGGATCAGTTTGTATCTCACTCATCTCTGATATGCGATGTTTGCAAAATCGATGATTCTGAATGATGCGACTCGGTTTGCATAGCTGAGTGGAGCGCTGATCGAGATTGCATACCAGTCGGGCGAAGCAGTTGCGAGAGGCGCTTTCCAATTATACAGTCAGAATGTTTCAAATAAGAAACGTATCCTGAGTGTTTATTTTGATTGATTTTCTGACCATTGCTCCTGACCATATAGATTTTGCAACGTGGTTGTGCAATATTATATTTCCTTTTTCGCGTTCCATCTAGGATAATTTTCAACGCGTCTATCGATCCTGATGAAGGTTTCACCACTCAGACCTCACAGACCAAACCTTACAGATCAAAACACTGTCATTAGTTTTTCGGTACGACAACTAGAGGCGCTGCAGTAAGTGGAAGAAAAACGACACGATACCAAGTGGAACAAGCCTTGTCACAATGCTGCTCTCATTTCATGTGTTCCAGTTTTATTTGAATAAATTCGCTAAAACTCAAATTCGCCTTCAAGTCATGATAGCAAAGTTTAGTCAAATGTTGTTTCAAAATACTGCTCGTGTTGTGCTCGATATCAGATATGATGACTGAACTAACAGAAAACTGGACGAGCAACAGCTGCATAATGAAAATTTCATGTGATTTGTGGTTGAATTCTGATTCCCGTGTGTTTTTCAAGTCCATAACTGTAGGGCAAGTCCACAGTTTTTGCACCATCATCCGTCTTGGGGCAACATTAAATTGGTTGAGAAACTTTCGGGGATCTCCCTAACGAATATCTTGGATTCGCAGTGATAACGCTAAAGGATTAATATATCTTTGACCTTCTAAGCAAAATGAAGTTTTTATGGGACATTGATTAGTTAACTTCTTGGTAATCAATTTTAAGTACCTATTCATCAATTAACAAGTTATCTCCATTTTAAAAATAGTTCATCCGAGAACCAATTTATATTTCATGTTTGACCAACCAACCATGAAAATATGGTTGATTCTCTTGTAGTCTTATTTTCCACCCAAATCATGCTACTTTCGGTCGTAAAGCGTTCATACCAAAACGTGAGCATTGTGACATGCGTATTGCCCCTTTTTCTAGAAACATCCAACCAGAATCCCGCTTTTTTCTGCGCCCGGATCAATGGCATGCAAACAAACGTTCAGCGTTCAGCGACTGCACCGTAAATTAACCAACCCAATGTTTCTAACTCAATCCGAGCCGAGAATCTTTAACGTTCGAAGAAGATGGTTCTTTTGGCCACCGCACGCTTTAATTTTATGAAGACAGCTTTATGTCCCCTGGGTTCAGGTTCAGAATTTCAATCACTTTCCGAAGAATCTCTGGACAGCTGGGAGTGTTGATGGACGTGTCGGAGTTTTTTGTTCCCATCATGGACTGAACACGAAAGCTCAACGAACTGCCGATGCCGGCCTAACGTATGGTAATTTCTTCCACGGATTGGTACCGGGTTCGTCGCCTGATTGGACTGCTAATTCGCTATGGTATGGTGGTTTTTTGTTTTACGATCAGTCCACAGGTTGTGGCACAAGTATCGTTCCATCCCATGAAACTCAACCGAACTGCTGAATGGAGGGAAAACACTTTGTGATCTTGTGATCGAGCTGCTCAAAATTGAGAAAATCAGACACCAAGTCGTAAACTGGTATTAGTTCATTAAACAGACCGCAGGCAACATCGTTCGTTCCAACGAACCTCTCGAAATCGAAAGTCTTGTTGCGGTTTGCTCCATCCTTTCGAGAAGTTGGTCCCGAGCTCGGGTTGTGACCTTGGTGGAATCAAATTTGCACACGTGTTCCATTGAGTTATGTTTCTTCGAGAGCTTGGCCACGTTTGGGTTATAATTGGCAGGGTTAACTCTTGTTCGGACCTGAAGTAACCGTACTGACACTTATTCCGAATGTTTCGCTGTTGGTTTGGAAAAGAAGGTGTTCTTTTTAATCAAATGATTTTAGGAACGTATACTGTGCGTTGCATGTTAATTTCTCATTTCAATGAATAATTTACCGTGAAATTTTACTGAAAGTCGGGAGTGAAAGTTCTGACTTTATGAAACTCATTTTTTTAGCTGCCAAATGTGCTTGATGAGAGAGGATCTATCAGTTTAAATACATGCATACATTTTTTTTGTTTCGATTATAGTCGTTTTACCATCATTGTGGCATTCGCGACTTTATCAACGTTACAGTTGGCGGAGAGTTATTGAAAAACTTATCCGGTACAACTGTGTTCGATATTTACTCTTGGGCTCGAACTCACGGACATCTGCTCAGGAAGCAACTGACTTGCCAACTGAGCTATATCTCAAGCCCTTACATGCATACATAAAAAAACATTGTTGAAATGAAAGCTTCAACACAGGTTTTAGTGGTGGAATACAGTTAAGGTTTTTTTTTCGGATTTTTAACCCAAGTTAACGTTTTTTTGTATCGTTTATAGTCGTTTTAACATCTTTATGTCATTCGTCAGTTGGCGGACAGTCATTAAAAAAACTTATTCGGTACAACTGTAATCGATGTTTACTCTTGAGCGCCGATGTGGTCTAGTGGATAGGCTGGCGTGAGTTTAGTTTTGGTATGCCAGGCGTACTGGGTTTAATTCCCGGTATCGACAAGAAAACTTTTGGGTTCGAATCCTATAAGTGGTCGACAGGTGAGATGTGTTTTCTCTTATAACTTATAAGACTTGTGAATTAAAATAAAATTGTTTCACATTTTTCAATATAGGACTCATGAAATATTTATCTTTTGTTTCAACTCTGCGTATTGATTGAGGATGAAAATTTCAGATCCAAATCTTTAAAATGGTTTGAATTTAAATACTGAAACTGATCCAAACTGAAAATCAAGAATAATAAACTGGATACTTACTGGATACTTTTCCGCAAGTATTGGGGTTGGGCAAATCCAGGCAATGTTATCCTAAAACCTTGCGAAATAAGGACATATTGTTTCAAAATTTTCCCCAAAATCCGGCCAATTTGCAGGAAAATTTCGGAATTTTTCGATTAAAATCAATATGTAAAATAAAAAACTGTATTTTATTGAAACACATCAGCCGATTCAGAATAATATTTAAGGCTTCCAAAAAATCGTTTGTGTTTATTTTGACAAAATTTATTTTAAAAAATCATTTGAACGCAAGAAACATAATTCTAAGGAATAAACTGAAATTTTCGTTTGAGTTTGCATATAGAGTGAGAAAATGTGATCAAAATCCGGACAAAATGGTAAGCTTAGTGTTGGGGTTTAATATTTGGGACTGAATTACTACCAACAAGTCAGATTTTTTTTTTTTTGAAGAACTGTTGAAGAATTGTAGTCCTGGAATGAAATTTTAAGGTTTTGGAGTTGAGGTTGTTGCACTATTGATACTCTTGAATCATTTCAGTTGTTCTTCAAAATTTGATTAGAAATTCCAAATTTTATGTCTAGCAAACATAATTCACTTGGCATTTTTGAACCTTCATGGGGGGGTTTAACCCCCAAATGCCCCCCCCCTCCGGCCATGACATACATACATACATACAACTGTAATCGATGTTTACTCTTGGGCTCGAACTCACGGACATCGCCTCAGGAAGCTAATGACTTGCCAACAGAGCTATATCACAAGCAGCGTTGCCAGAACCACTCAAGTCCGTAAATTTGACGAAAATCGAAAAATGTATTGATTTTGCAAAATGAAACTTGATGACCTGATTTTTTTGTTCTTCAGGTACAATTTTCGTTCATCCGTAGAATCCCGTTATTTTTTTCGATAATCCGTAGAAAATCCGTAGGAAATACTGAAAGTCCTTAGATGTTGAGCATCGATCCGTAGCTCCGTAGAAATACTTAAAAACCGTAGATCAACGCAGAGATCTGTAGAACTGACTACGCTGATCACAAGCCCAAGTATATGTTTATTTGCTACCTCAGTAAGGTCTTTACAAAGCTACACTCTACACTAGCCATTGATAGTTCCACCAACGATTGTCAATGCACAAATATGAAATAGCCTAATCATGGTTTTACAAACATAAAACACCAAATGCATTTCTAAGAGCAGTTTTCGATGATTGTAAGCAATGTTTGCAAGGCAATGTGACATCGATGATTTCCGTTAATTTAGCAATTGATAAAATAATTATATTATGAGCTCATAAACAGTATCCGGTATTCAATTCAAATGTGTTTTACAGAAGTTTATGGGATCTTATCCATGATGATAGTATATTATATCAAAATTTTTCTGTCCTGAATAAAGTTTAACGTGATTCAGTCGAAGAATGTCTCGAAAGAAGCTTTAAACTACAAGCACTGATCATACTGACACCTTAGAACAAAAATCCGATCATTTTCTGTCTAATTTTGCCACCTATCGTCGGTATTGCGAACCTTGCAAAATTGGACAAAAAATACGCTGTAGGAAAAATTTACCTGTTTAGCCCGATTGTATCGTCAAAATCTCCTATTTTTCCTTGAATGTTGTGTGGCTTTTTTTCCGACTGGGATAGCATTTCATGAAAAGTGATCGATGCGCACTGGAATCGATATTGCGTATTGCCGGAAAAATTATTCAACAAACGAAATCGAGTGTAGAGTCAGTGCTACAAGTATGCATTTAGAACAAGTTGTATAAGAGACGTATCTGTTTTAACTTGCTTTAGAAATCATCTTACGCTCTTTAATGAAACTTCTAAAATCAGTACATAACTACGAACGTTCTCCCAATAAATATTTGTCTCAATAGCTATACCTTTTTTTGCAATCATTAGGTTTCTTTTAAGTATTTAGATTCTATAAATAAATTGATATTCATTCACAGTGTGAAGCTAGACACAAATTTTAAATCGACCTACATAGTTCATACCGGAGGATGGGGGAAAACTGAGAGTTCAGGCAACGTTCGATGTTTACAAGGACATACCGAGTGCTACGACTATTTCCAAGTATGATTCACAAATTCAAACAAGCTAGAGATACATTGGTGCTGCACAATCTCCAGCAGCAAAATGCCAAAAGATCTCAAGGCTAATCGAATGTTGTGTTATTGAATAATAATAATCGACGCTCGACGATCCCCACTGTCCGTTCCCATGGATTCCAATGATTTGTGTTAAACTAAACTGATTCGATATGCAACTCACTGCTCGCTGCTGGACATCGGCGTAGTTCTCAGGATCCACAGTTCGTGACACTCAGCGCTGACTGGACAGTGGACATCGACGGCATCGACGACTCGGGAACATATTTGCATATGCCTACAAGTTGTACGGATAGATACTGCATACTGATTGCGGCCGATTCCCGCCAGACGGTACCTTATGAATTTGCCATTATTGTCTGACTGACTGAAGCTCCTTCAGCCAGGGGAACATTTCGGCTCAGCTGGTTGGCTGATCGTAACCTGATCTCGGCATGTCTACCCACGGATATCAACGTGAAACGAGCATGCGTGACCGCTTTCGAAACTTCAACGTTCTGGTTCACCACTGCAAGAGGTTTGTTGCTGAGCAAGCATGGCTCCTCAAATGCACTTTGCATAGAAACTTTCCCCCAACCATTTTCCTGAACCTGATCCGGTTACACAATCAACCAGTTTAACCCTAACAGAAAAGTCTAAAAAAGAGGAATTTCGGAGTCTGACTCTCCGGCCCCTAAGCGAAGAAAGAACACAACGACAACGTCAGGCAAAAGAAAACTGCAAAGCGATCGTTGCTCGCCGTCAGTGTGGGAAATCTTGCAAGTGCCCATTCCAAAAAAAAAGAGCATCTCATGCAGCAGGATGTTGTTTTTATTACTTAGCACAGGTTCCCTTCTTCAACAAAAGGATGAAATTTCCGAGATGCTCATAAAAGCTACACCGTTTGAGCTGTGTGAGTAGAAAAACATCTTTCAACGATCACCCTCCTGGGATTCAGGATCACTTTTTATTTTATTTTCTTAACATTTACACAAGAAACTTGGGAAGAATCCCCTGCGGGCCAAAGCACACACAAAAGGGTGAAAAGTATATCTAATATGCCCTGGAATCCTGCGTCCTGCCATAAAAGCATAACAATCTGGACGAAGACTAAGAAGCTTTAAAGGTAAAAAAAACTTAGATTCCATCTTAAAAAAACAACAAGATTACCCCGAACGAAGAACGCCATAGAAACGGAGGCAGAGCCCGAAAATTAACTTTCAACCTGCAGGGCGATCTGGGCCGTAAAGTGAAGCGAGATTTTCTACCTGCCTCGTACGAAGGATGAGATTCTCCGGCTTGACCAACGGGAAGGTGATTTTTGTCGGGGTTTCTTCCAGGAAATAATCGTTACCGAATAGCCGAGGACGACCAGTCAAACTTCATTCCTGAAGTTCGCTTTTTTTTTTCTTTTAGTTTGTTTTTTTTCATCCATCCTCATTCTATTCGGGTTTCGAGCAACCCCGAGAGCAGAAGGAAGTTATTTGTTCGAAAGATTACAGAGCATCATCTTTATTTTTTGCAATATAATGCTCAATTATTCAACTTTATCGAGGCTGTCTAGACGGCCGGCGAAATGGTTTGCCATTGAGCGTCTGAAGTAATTTTTGAGTTGAAAAGCTGCCAGGAAGACCTAAGAAAACAACGTGTAGCTGTAATTTTGGGAGAAAAAATGCTGAAAATGGCATCTCAAAAAAAGAAATCATCATTTTTTTAGCTTAGCAACATAAGTTGACACAAGAACTCGGAAATCGATCGTTTTAGTCGTCAACTTTGAGAGAAGTTCGAATGTAAAGAATGAAAGTATTGCCAATGCTTTATGAGGCTCACCAAGCCTATTATGAAACTGAAACTTGGTTTGCTTAAGACCTGAAATGTTACTTAAGATTAGTCAAATTAAGGAACATATTTTTACTGTACAAACCGTATCTTATCAAGAGGAAATCACACGACTGATGTATCGCAATTTACCAAAGGTCACATATTTACTTAAATGAAGGCTTTGAATGTAACATATTGGCTGACAAAGAGAAATAATTCTCATGAGTGTACCATATGTACTCATTAATGAACTTGAAAGTTGCAAACGTGATTTTTATGAACGTGGTAAGGGGCTTAAGTCACAAAAAGGGCATGTATTCTTAACGGGACTTACTCAGCCACCACGAAGATCGGAGTTCGATTCCCAAACCGGGCAAGTTTTTTTTTTCAATAAGTAATTTGATTACTTGAGTGACAATCCTGGTGCGATATGTGAAGGAAATGTAGGAAATGAGCAATCGAGCAGGAAACTGAACAAATCTAGAGAAAAATCAATTTGTTGAGTTTTAAATTTTGCGCTTGACATAATGGCGGCACCATGTACTGGACATAGTAATTTATCAAAAGAAAGTGATATGAACTGATGCCTAAGGAGAAATTGACGATTTTTTGGCAGCTTAATTAAAAGGCCACTGGAAGTTGAACAGAAAGTCATTTAGACTTGTTTTGATTTGGATAGAACGTACTTCTGATCAAAGACGGGCTGAGTAATATTTTTCGTACCTGTTTTATGGGACTTTTGGTTGATTGGAGAAACGCAATTTTTTTACGGGTTAAGTTTAAGTCAGAAATGAATCTACATGTCCTGAAATGTAGAAATATACTCTACAAATAATCAATATACTAAAATCTTTATTCAACTACTAAAAACATTTTTACATTTTTTTAAATTCAATTTATTTTGTGTAACCACTAGCTGACCCGGTAAACTTCGTTTTACCTTTAACTTAAAAAATCGTTATGAAGGTTCGAAAATCAATTTTTATAAAAATCGTCTGAAAATTTGAGTTGTGTTCCATTTTAAGTGAATTTTGTTATAGGGCCACCTTCCATAAAAAGTGAGATTCTTGAAACTTTTATACAAACCATCTCGAACCCGAAAAACCCTCGGATCAATGGGAAAATTTATCTCATTAAACTTTATCGGAAAATCGTTTTCTTTAACCTTATCAAAATATCAACAGAAAGTAAATTTGATCTTAAGATTCTGTCTTGGAACATTTCGTAGGTACCTGAACATTATCAAATCTACAGCTTATGTTCTTTCTTTTCTTTGATCCTCATGTTTCTCTAAAATTATCCATCATCTTGGAAAATTTGATAGAAAGAGAATTGCTCATTTTACGACTTTTGAAAGCCGATTGGAAATGCCGCCGGAAGCTGAATAGAAGGTCTGACTTGTATTGGAACTTGAAAGTATCAATAAGAATTTAAATTTTGAGCTGCATAGAACGTATTTCAGATCTATGATGGGAGTGAGTAAGCTTTTTCGAAACTGTTTTATGGGACTTTTGGTTGCTTGGAACTTGGAGGAACTTAATTTTTCTACGAAAACATGACGCATGTTTTGCCCGGTTTTCCAAAACAAAAATGAATCTATAGTATAAGTCCTGAAATGTAAAAATATACTGTCAATCAGTTGACTCAAAATCTGTATTGAACTACTACAAGCAGTTTTACCTCTTTTTTCTAATTTGTATAAATTTTATGTAACCACTAGCTAACCCGGTAAACTGAGTTTAACCTTTAACTTAAAAATAGTTATGAATGCTTAACGTGCTTTAACTTCATCTACACGTCCATTATTTCTTCGTGCTTGTGGATCAATTTTTATGAAAACCGTCTGAAAATTGTTGTATCCCATTTTAAGTGATTTTTGTATTAGGGCCCCCTTCCATAAAAATTGAGATTCTTGAAACTTTTATATAAACCATCTCTGACCCGAATTTGACACGAATGCCAAAGCGTTGGTAAAGTGTCACAAATAAACAAAAAAAATCTCTGACCCAAATAACCCTCGGATACCAAACTTTACTTCATTCCAACCGTCTGTTTATACATGATGGTGCCACAAAGAAAACGCCTCCACATTCGTTTGTTAGAATTATCTGATCTATTCGAACAGCAGTTTATTTAAAAAGTGACATTTTAAGTCCGAAGCAGACACAATCTGCGTTTCAAGTGGTAAAAATAGTTTTGCTTTAGGATTGATTCAATAGTGATATTGTACAAAATCAAGTAAAGTAAGACGAACTTTTGCTAAGTCTATTGCGAGGACAGCAAAACCTTGTTACATATATTTTACGAGTACTCGGCATTGACCCATAAAGGCTCTTTTTTACAGGCCAATTTTGTTGCTGCAGTTCTTTTTCGGAAAATCATTACCAAATATCAAGGTATGCGGTTAAATGGGAAAATTTATCTCATGAACCCTTACCGGAAAATTATTTTCTTTACCCTTCTCAGTTCTAGGAGTGCCAATTTACCACTACAGAGACTGTATATAACTTGGAATACCTTTACGCAAGATTTTCTTATCAAAATACCAACAGAAAGGAAATTGAATGTCGATTGCAGAGGAATAATCATTTGAACGCAGCGATGCTTAAACCACTGATCATTCTGACGGTACACTTAGAACAAAAATTCGATCATTTTCTGGCTAATTTTTTTCGTCAAGTTAAGAAGGTTCCCAATACCCACGTGTAGAGATGAGATGAAGGATATGCAGAAAATAAATTAAATTTAGTAAAAAAAATAAAATAAAATAATAGTTGTATTCGGCAACACTGAAGATAGATAAAATAAAATAAATTTCTTGGCAACGTTTGGCAACACGAGGCAAAACAAACAAAACACAGCCAGTCATTGATCTATTCTTGAGAGCGACAGACGTGTCTGCGTGAATCTCTGAAATGAGATTCGTAAAATCACGACACCACGGTAGGTGGCGAACCTACCATTTTTCCGATACAAATGCCATGTAAGGAAAAATGTACCTGTTTAGCCCGATTCTTTCGTCAATATTGCCTTTTTTTTCGAAAGTCGGGTGGGACTTTCTAACTGGGACAGCATTCTTCAAATCGATCGATGCGCAATCTGGAATCGATATTGCGTACTGTTGAAAAAATTATCCAACAAACGAAATCGAGTGTCCTGTCAGTATGGTCAGTGCTTAAACCCAAATAACAACTATAACATTTGTCCAGATCAGCTGAAAGTTAAGAAAATTCTGAACCTCTTAACCAAATATTGTCAAATTGAAACTTCTCGAACTGATAACGGAGTTTTTTGTTTAAGTTTTTAAGAAGATCTCTAGAAATAATGAAACATAATAGGTTTTCTGATTAAACTAGATGTTTCAAATGAAAAAAAAATCTTTCCTGGAAGCTTCTGAAGTAGTACCTACCTAAGTTTTTTCGGTCGGCGATTAAACCACAGAGAAAAGACGTACAAGCTAGCACACGAAAGTTGTGTAAAAATTCCAACGGCCGTTTTGAACTAATTTTTGTTTTTGGATTGGCCACCAGATGTCTCTAAACACACCAAAGAGAACATTCAAAACAAAACTGAGAAAAAAAATTTCTGTCAGCTTAGAACAGGTCGTATGAGTTACTTGGGATGTTTCAAGAAAATCGCTACTCAAGTTCCGTAACACATTCTTATGTTGCGTAATGTAAAAATATCCTCAAATTTATCCACTATTTCCTACAAACTTGGTAGAAATACTGAGTTTTGAACGGATGGAGAAGTGATACTTGACTGAGCATAGCCTAAGGTTGCCAGATTGCCCGGTTTTATCCGGGTTTGCCCGGCAAAAGTCACCCTTATTGCATTTATCTACCAACAAATTGAGCAACAATTGCCTTACTTCAAAGTTCATGTATGATTACGCCTTTTCGAAAACTGGATACTTTAAAAGTTGATTTGTAATTTTTGAACGGCGCAATAGACGACACTGTTTGAAGTCCATTTTTAACGAAGAGACCATTTGAACTTTTACGCACTTTTTTGAAGGTTTTTTTCGAGCTTGTAAAAAGGTAACCAAATCTGCATTTTTTTTACCGAACTTTAGGTAAGTTTTACCGAATGTTCGGTAATTTTTACCGAATGTTCGGTGATTTTTACAGAATTGTAATTTTTAACGTAATTTGGTAATTTTAGACCACAAACTGAACATTATTGCTCGAATTGGTAATTTTTAACCGAAGGAGCTGTTAAAGTTCGGTAAAAAGTTAAAATATTCTGGTTAGTGTTTATTAGAAGTTTTATCATAGAGAACTGTGATTAAACTTCTAATAAACACTAACCGGAATACTTTAGCTTTTAACCGAATTTTAACAGCTTCTTCGGCTTAAAATTACCAATTGTTCGGTAGTAATGTTCAGTTTTAGTCAGCTCAAAATTACCGAACATTCGGTAAAAACTCTCCCGAAGTTCGGTAATAAATATGCAGATTTGGTAACCTTTTAACAGTTTTCGGTAAATATTGCGGTGTTTCTGGGATAAATATCGAGCTTTTACGGATCACTGTGTAGAGTTATTTTACACTCTCTTTAGGACATGATTCCCTTCGAATTAAAATCTGTTCAGGGTTGATTAAATTGAGAAAAATCCCCAGCAAATTGTATCCACGCCTCTATGAACGACAAAACAAAGTTCGTCTCATTCCGAATGTCACCGCACGCTGTCAGTTCGCTACCTTTGTTTCGCTTTGTCGGTCTCTTGTCATCACAATATCCTTAATCCCGAGATAGTGAAGCACCTACAATGTAGCAAACGCGGTACCCGAGCTGGGTTGTTGTAACGTCATCAACGACGACAAAAATGGCAACGTCAAGTTGTCACACCGCTAAAAAAACTGAAGCAACAGCTCTTTAATGTAGAGTAGTAGTTCGATGGGAACGATTAAACCTTTAAAACCCCCTCGGGACGGCCCAAGCTCAAGTTATTTTTCCTCAGGAGAGTACTTTTTTTATGGAGACACCTGTTAAGTGTTTGATGGGAAGTATTGTATTGTTTGTCTAGCTGAAATTTATTTTACTAGAACTTCTGAAATATCGAAAACAAATTTCCGTTTGCGAAGCGAAAAAATTATCCAAGGGTGATCCAGGCTTCGACATAACTTATTCGCCTAGTTTGTAGCTTTTAAAAACATTTTTTTTAATTGAGACAGATTCCTCAAACTGTTAGAAATTCTACGTAAACTTTACAAACTTTTCGCAACCTGAAATGGAAACCTGTGGGATTCAATTCTTTGGCCCACGCCCACTGAAAGTAAACTGACTGAGTTGGATTTTCCCATTGGGCTTGGCAACAAAAAATCCAAATGAAAATTATTCTCGAAAGTATGTAAATTACCGACGAAAAATAAGAATATCAATTTAAATCTCAACCTGTTTTATCTTTTGAAGCTTTTGGTACCCTCTTTTTTTCTTGAATTTTACCATCGGAAGAACCCTCGAGAAAATTAATGGTTCGTAACGTAGCATCAAACCGCGCTTCGGTTAAGCTTGATTGACTTTTTTTCTTTCTTCATTTTTCTTCTACTCACGGAGGATCCATTTCGAAAGGTTACACCTGACAGGTGCTGGTCCCTCTAGAACTTACGACTTTCATCAGTATATAGGATGAGGCCTTTTCTCTACCTGTGATTTAGGGGCCTCTAAGGTGTGTTTTTCTTTCAATTTGGTAACTTGAGATTCCCACGCAACCTTTTTACCCCTCGAAAAGATAAATTCTATCAGTTGTGTCGATCCCACTCTTCTTTATGGATGATTGATGATTAGTTTTGATGCTTTTTTGGCTGTTTGAAAATGGAACCTTAAAGTTTCTCACAAATGTGTTTTTCTGTTCTCTTTTCTTCCAGATTGTGACTCATTCGAGCGATCGAATTTGGAACGGTTGCAGGTTGTAAGTCAAAAAATTAACTACAGCGTGATCAGTTGCGGAAAGACATCGAACGTTAACGATCTGTGCAATCGACTGCCATGTACCTGGCCATGTGCGACACATTCGTTAAGCCAACTGGTCAGCATGGTCAGTTGCGATCACATTGATTTATGGGGCTTTCCCAACCAACTATACCTCCTTGTCAGACCCAACACGCCCAAGCGCTTAAGGCCGCGATCTCGTTGAAAAATACTTTGTGCCGGCAGTCGTCATTGATCACCACGTGTGTTGTTGTCTCCGGTCAGGGCGAGTGCACTAATTGACGACGTTGCAGACGTCCCCCTCTTCTCAACGGTAGCCGAACGATCAGTCTTGAAGGTGAAAGTCTTTGACCATCCGCAAACGCAACGCACTTAAAGTGCGTTAATCGTCGGCCATTCCTCGAACTCGGAACTCTCGTGTTCTTTGAGCTTTATGCGAACGTCGAGGAGGTTGGTCATGTCTCAACGTAACCCTCAAACTGTTTTACAAAGTAACGTGACTTAACCCCCTGCTAGAAACGACAAGAAAAACCCAGGCTACAGGATAACGAAAAAACCAAAGTGTTCAAAAGATCGCTCGGTCGAAGGCCATCTACGTACCAACAGGCCACGCAGGCATACAAACGCGTCGTGACTCACAATCCGGTACCCACCTAGTACGTAGCTCATGTTTCGGACCTTGAAATTTAATGACTCCTGCCGGCTGAAGCCCGTAGCGAGGTCCGTTCGATCTTTGGGGAATCGTGACCAGTTGAGGCGCAGAGGCCAAGAAGTGGTGGAGCTGAACTGAAATTACCAACCGATTGATCCGGTCCATAAAAGAACAAAAGCGCACCCGGTAAGCGATCGTGGCGCGTACGAGCATTACGCACCACGCTTCGATTAAAAAGCGATGCAATGGCGCACCAATCCCTCGCCGCGACTCCGGAACCGGTTGATTGCGCGCGGCATGGTTGAATGTCGCAGTTTGACACCTTTGAAGAATGGTGTCGATTAAGTGGTTCGTTTGGTCAATTACCAATTGGCGCATGTCTTCAGGTTTCTCGAACCGGTGTGTGATTGACCAGCTGTTGTTGTTGTCATTCTTCAGAGGCCAGGCGTCAGTCAGATCTAGGTTTGGAATCATTCATACCAGGAATGATCGATGGTTCGCAATGGGACATCAGGGTCAGCTGCTTCTAGCTTATTGACACCGCATCAGAGATTTTCTCCATGGCAAATTATATTAAAGTTCAGCTGCAACTGTGAGGAATACAATATTTGCAATTTATCTAAGAATTCTTTCAATCTTAATACTTACTGAATGCTTTGACTCTTGTTGCTCGACCCTTATAAAGGTTCAAGTATTTGAACTAGACTCTGGTTTCCGCCATGTACAAAAAATAATCAATTTATGTCATCGGACCGAACGGCCGGAATCGAAACAATCACAATCGATTGATTAGCGAACAGCTTTAAGCAAATAGAAACAAACTTGCTAGCTTCGTAGTCTGATGTTATCTAATCGCACATCAACCTAGCAAACCGTGCTTATCGGTGTCGATAAGGGGGAGAACTTTCCCAATGCCTACTTGTTTGAAATTGCTACAGTAGTCAGTAGTAAAAGCTTTTTTATTCTGGAAAATTCAACAAAATCACCCTAATTCCTAATAGTCAAACATTGGTCACCACTTTTTTAGTGTTATCAATCACCCCTTCACTTCCTCAGCATCACCGATAAATCGAAACATTCCGCCGAAGCAATGCCGGAATAAAATTAACACTTATCAGCTAATTGGTTGTTGATCTGTAAAAGGAAGCAACCGCAACGACAGAAGAAAAAAAACCTGGTTTCCCCATTAACTTAAACTCATTCGGTGTGTGCAAGTTTTTTTTTCTTTCAGAAGATAAATTCTTCAGATTCCTCATCAACAGGTAAGTATCAGGCACAAAACAGTGTTAAATCCGGATAAAAGATAATTATTTACCGAAACTACGCTGATATCCGGTTCCCGAATCGGTTCACACATCACCAGTATGAGAAAAAAAAACCCAGTGTCAAAGTTCTCTTTGGTTATCTAGCTGTATGAGTGAAATTTAGAACATCATAAAGCTAGCATACCGAAGTTAATATTTGACTACCAAGCAACTAAGCTCCAAGCACAAAGTGGTGAAACAGTGAAAATGGTTAAGTGATAAAAGTGGTAAAGTGATAGTGATAAATTATAATAATAATCAGTTGAATGAAAAATTGTGTTTTATTTTAACAATTTCTAATCCGAAATAATCCAATTCACTTTATAATATATGAGAACGAAACAATCAAAACATCAGTTAGATATAACGATATAACGCAAATTTTATTCGAAAAACAGATAGCAAAGATTTTTGAAAATAGGGGAATAAAAAAGTCTTACGGTCAAATATTGACTAAATTTAGCAAATTAAGAATAAATTTCAAAAGATAAGTAAGTAACCGAATGAATGAGAATTCCATAGACCGACTCTTGATCTTGAAAGTTTACTCGACCTTTTCAAAATCGCTTAGGTGCCACTCCGCTGTGAATAGAAGTTCTGCTCGATACTTTTAAATCCTATAGTCATACTGAAAAGAATGGTTAGAACTTAAATAAAATATTAATTGTTCATTTATAACAATTACTTACCATTATTTATTTTTATTTCAATAAGAGATGTACCGAATATTCGGTCGGCCGAATACCGCCAAAAACCCGTTAAGCCGAATATTCGGCTCACCGAATAGTTGAGCTAGGTATTCGGCCGAATAGGCCGAAAAGGCCGAACTGATGTTGGATAATATATAAAATATTCAAAAGTAATGATGAAAAAGCTTCAAAATCATCAAAAACTTATGGTTTCAGTAAAACATTTTATATGTATCCGTGTATTTTTCACTGTACATAGCTTTATACTTTGATTATCGTTTATTTCAAATTATCTTGATATATCTAAGCTTGCCCATAAACCAAAAAAAGCATTCGAGAAAAGTCAAATCTGACCGGGATGGTCACATATTTTTTTAAACTTTCCGGATTTTACCCGATTTTATTCAGAGTTTGGCTAAATCAAATGTTTCTTTGTTAACTTTTAAGTTTTGTGTTACAAAACGCTTTATTAACACTCTCATGTTATTCATCTTCTATATTTTTAGAGTAATTTTTTTTTGCTAGATACGATTTGAACACTGCTGTTGTAATTCGATGGAAATTTTAAATTTCAAGTAATTTTATTTCTTTTTCCTCTTGTATGTTTGAGAATAAAACCTTGTTTCTGTTCAGATATCTCACATATATAAGTTTTTCAAAAAATCGTTCAGATCGTTCAGACCTTATTGATATTTGAACTGGACCCGAGCAAGGCCGGGTAAAATCAGCTAGTTTGATATAAAAAACAATTTCAAGTAGCTTGGCACATGTTTTGTCCCAGATTTCTCTGAAACCCATCTTTTTTGTGATAAACGTCCTAGAAGCGACATGTCATCTGATGTCCTTTCAGCTAAAGGTGACATTTTAAAAACAAAGTGACCTCTACTTAAAAAAGTTCTGATACATCTGGTTGGAAATAATCGACTTAAAAACATGAGGGTCATTAACCCTTAGTTTCATAAAGTAACAAATTTGCAACAATTAATGTATGAAAAAATGGAAAAATCGTATTTTATTTGAATTTTTTTTCTTGATGTACTCATCACTTCCAACTGTTTAAAATGAATTTTTAGGAAAATTAAAAAATCATGAAATGAAGGGTTAAGATAGCAGAAATCCAAGGAATATTTAAATAAGGTAGCGTCGAGAGCCATATTGGATTTTTTTTGTGACGTCACAAAAACGAATGTATCGAAAATTGATATGCTAATGGCAGAAATTTCAAAGAAAAACATGTTTTAGAACGAAAATGAATTGTAAGACCTCTATTTCACTATGTTATGAAATTTTCTGGTCCTTTGAAGATTGCATTATGTTTTTTTCTTATTTTAATAATGAACGCAATGTCATCTTGAAGCTAAAACGTTCAAAAACGAAGATAAAATCTACTTCAAAAAGGTCTAGCTGGTAGTTATTGAGTGTTCAACTGATTCTCATGATTTTTATCCAATCGGTTTACCATATTCAATTCTTTTGTAGAACAATTAACACCAATGGATTATTGTTGTTAACTCGATTTACTAAAATGCGAATAAATAATTGTGGTTTTATATAAAAGTTTGTTTTTTGATACCTTTTTTGTAATAAGGAACTTAAACTGCACTGATTTGATCATTTTCATGGAAGACTTTGAACTAATTTTAAAGTTTTGCAAATTTGAGTAGGGAAAATCCACCATTTTTTCGAACTTCGATGGTCTATTTCATACAAAAATTACTCGAAAATCCAACTTTTTTCGTACCAATCTTGAAGAGCAAGAATCCTTCTAGAATAACAGGTATTAAAAGTGGAACATTTCCAGCAAATTCTTCAAATTATCAACGAAAAAGGCAAATTTCCTAGTAAATTAACAGATTTTTCGTGATTGTGACGTCGCAGTGTGTACTAATACTAAAGCAGGGCTGCCTCGACACTACCTTCTTTAAATATTCCTTGGCAGAAATCGAAGATTTTTTAGAAATATAAGGAAACATAGAATTTATATGTTTCAATTATTTCGGATGACTGTTGAGCTGCAAATATGTATATTTTTTAAACTTATACCTTTTTTTTATAAATCGTTATTGATATTTGTTGTAACCACATACGTATGCAAACATATTTTTTGAATTTATGTTAATAGCATTTTAACATCCCAAATAACCACATGTGTCATGAATTATATTCGTAAATTCTATAGAAATCGCATTCCTAGGTTCATGCCTGAAATATTGTACCTCACGTAACTTTTGATCCCATCGATAGAACTTTTCAAAAACTTCAGTCATGCTAGCTTTATATTTCAACAATCACTCTGCAAAATTTCAATAGAAAATGTAGCGTAGTTTCTGAGATATTGCAGTTTGAATGGTAAAAGTCCAAAAAGTCTGATTTTCGTAGAATTCTGTACCAACACGTGAAAAGGATCTATCTCCAAAAGTAAACAAAAACCATTTTCAGTACCTCATGATAGGCCAACAGTTGCCCTACTTAACGGTAAAACCCTTTTGAGAAAATAATATTCCGTTACATTGAAAACTCAATTTGAGTAAAGGATCTATAAACATTCTAAAACCAGAACTGCCATTACATGGATATACACCCTTTACTCCGGAACAATTTTTCGCTACTACTCCGCAAACAAACTCAAAATAATCAATTCGACTTTTTATTCAACATAAAAACATAATTACAAATGTATGCGAGCTTAAAACTAAAGCTAAAAATAAGAAAATAGCAAAGGGTGTATAAACAGGTTAGACAAAATATTACGTCAGCTAGGTTCTATCTACGATAGCGCGTTGTTTTTTCATGAAAATTGATATTCCTCTATTCTAACATGGGATGCTTCTTAAAAATCGTTTGTCTTTCATAAACACCAAAAATTTGAAGTGATTTTTAATAAGGGATTAAAAATAGGTTGTATTTTTTTCAAACGCGTTTTTCTTGATACGCCATATATGGAGATAGATGCTTTTTATGTGTTGGTAAAGATTTGAAATTTTATTCAACATAAAAACATAGTTACAAATGAACGCGAGCTTAAAACTAATGCTAGAAATGAGAAAATAGCAAAGGGTGTATAAACAAAGGAGACAAAATATTACGTCAGCTTGGTTCTATCTACGATAGCGCGTTGTTTTTTCACTAAAATTGATATTCCTCTATTCTAACGTATAGAGGATGCTTCTAAACATCGTTTGTCTGTCATAAAATGCAAACATTTCAAGTGATTTTTAATTAGCGATTTAAAATAGGTTGTATTTTCTTCAAACGCGTTTTTCTCGATTCGCCATATATGGAGATACATCCTTTTCACGTGTTGGTACAGATATCATCTTCGGCACAGTGCACATTTCAGCGCATTATCGGCACAGAGATGTGCTAAATAGGCATTGGATTTTTGCAACCTCTTCTATGGGTGTATTTTTTTTTATTTTGAAGCAAATTGGTAGACGGATAACAGTTCCGAAAAGTCCGGAAAAGCGATTTCACGTCACGGTGTCATGTGTCATGTAATGATTTCTTTTGTGGAGACCGGCTGTACGCCATCCCTCCACAAATCTCACGCTTAGTGTTAAAGAGGTAAGGGTAATGTGGCAAGGAAATCACTTTGGTAAGTGATGAACCACTTTATTAAAACCTGCGCACCTAAGTTCTAAAGCTACTAAGTTTCCTTGGAAAACTGATGTTTTCATCTCATGGCCAGAATCAAAAGCAAAAAATGCTTAATATTTGAAATAAGCTGATATAGTTTTCGTTTTTAATCATTAAATACTGAAACTGAAAGATATGAGAATTGCTACACCCATAGAAGAGGTTGCAAAAATCCAATGCCTTTTTAGCAAATCTCTGTGCCGATAATGCTCTGAAATGTGCACTGTGCCGAAGACGGTATGTTTGAAAAACCGTAACTGGCATAAGGACTCGGCTCCCAACCAAAATGATGACCACTACATTCAAGCGAAACAAGAAAAACATTTTATGGGATTTCCTTCCTATTGGATAATTCATCCCAGAAACAAGAAAATAAAAATTAAAACCACAGTGCTGTAGTGAGAATCGAACTCACATCACCAATTGTATCGTCTTGCCAGTCCGACATTCTAACCAGTGTACTATTCAAGCTTCATGCAGGACGAGGTATATTTGTCATAGGCTTTCTGTTACCGATCAATCACAAAAAACGTACAACAGCGGCTTCCCGGCGTTTGGCCTCCTTTCAATGCATTCCTTTGCCTTAAGATGGAAACGGGAAAGGGAACGGGAGTGAAGGAACGGGAAACCCATTGAATGAGAACTGTGCTTTGCTTACTGCCTGCTATTACATACACACGCTACATATACACAGCTGCTAAAGCCGGGCAGCTTGGCCGGTGTTGTTTGCCGACGAATTGAAGGAATGTTTTTGTTGTTGCTTTTGCTACATACACACGCACAGCTTAGCCGTGTTTGCCGGTTGATTGAATTAGAAGGATGTTTTTGTTGTTGCTTTTGCTACATTCACACGCACAGTGCTCGGTTCGCTGGCTGCCTGGTGTTGGCCGGTATTTATTTCCATCCTTCTTCGGCTTGTGATGCGATGGGGAGGGACGCGAAAACGTTTTTATTTTGTTTCATTCAGACATACGCAATTCGGTTGCGCTGGGAGGTTAATGCCGGTGGGCGCAAATCGAATCAGTGCCGGTCGCGTTATCTTCTTGTACCAATGATGCTATGAAATTGACTACACGCCATTGGCACAGAGGCTGAATTTTGGGTGTAGTCGTGATTTACAAATTTTACGTTGAAAATTACTTATTTTGAATGTTTATTGTAGACTTCCGTGCCTATCTAATGATACCTGTTCTAGCAAAATTATTGACCCTTTCCAAGCACCCCTCAACTGAAGAACCGATTTTTATTTTTCATTATCCAAAAATAAATTACATAGCGTTAGAAAGGTTAATTCTTGAGTGTCATTTTCCATTAAAAGATTTTCAGCTACCTTTTTTTTAGAATTGAGTATGTTAACGTTGAAATTTAAAAATTTTAGTATGAAATTAAATTGATTTTTGCAAATATTCTTTGTTTATAACATAACTTTGTCAAAAATCAAGCTATGTCAAAAAAAAATTACTGCAAAATGATGGTAGAAAAGCCATCTTTTAAGCATGATATGAGATAAATAACAGTTACTGCAAGTTTACGCCCTAGAATCGTTGATAAAGGTATCTATTTTTAAGCGTTGTCACGTCACGAAAATTCTACTGTTTTTAAATTTATGGTTTACTGAAATTTCACATATCGTCGAAAATTTGAGGTCTCTTCAAACTTTTTGAGTGGAATTTAATGCAATTTTTAGATTGAAAATCGGTTTAGTAGATTATGAGTTGCACCCAGGTAAAGAATGCGTTGTGACGTCACGAAAATTTATCTACTTTTTTTCGAAAACGTTCAAGACTTTTTACTTCAACACTATGATAGTATTTCTTCAATACAAGTTCCACACAACAATGTGCTTCAATAAACGAATTCTTTTATCAAGTTTTTAAAGAAACTATTGTTTTTAATTGCATTAACTTAGTTGTTTTTAAACATTTCTAATAAAACATATAAAACAGCGCTTAAAAACGCTTGATTCAAGAATAAACAAACTATCAAACAAATGCAATCCTCATCGATTTTGTAAAGAATATTTGTGAATCATAAAGCAGGTAGTTATCTGTGATTTGAATAAAAATCTTTCAAAAGATCTAGTTCTTCATATATCCTATGTTGGAATGAAAAACACCGCTAGTATAGCTTCTATTTCTTTCTGGCATTATGTTCAAACAAAATAAGTTCCAAGGAATAAATGTAATGAGATTCAAAAAATCTTTGAACATGGTAAACTTAATAGATTAACTTTTTTATTAAAAAATTAATAAGATTTTCATAGAAAATTAATTAATAAAATTAATTAAATTATTTTAATAGAAAACTGCTTTTATTGAAACTTCCACCTCAAAGAATGTCACTAGAAAATCCAAATCGAACCCCGTGTTCACGTAAAATCTCACAAAAAAGACTTTGAACTGCATTACAAAATTAAATCAATTCAAATATATACTAGCACAAGGTCTCATGCAAAATTTGGGTCAAATTATTCTAAGGGAAGGGGTTGCGCAACGCACCTGAAGTTTGTATGGAATTATGTAGATTTTGTTCGGCATGATAAAAAAACCATTTTTCGTCAATAATTTAGGTCTTTAGCAACCAATTTTTCTTTTAATTTGAGAATTTTAAAGCTTTGATTATGACAATATTTCATCTGAGGAACGCGTTTCGATTAGAGTTATCATAAAACAGCTATAACGTTCAAAACTACCGTCGATTAACGATCATTCAGGTTTTTTTTTGTATTTGACCCATCAGAAGCTAATTTTTGAAACTCAAAAACCTTTTTAACTAAACCGTTGTCGAAATGGGATCTTGAAATAAACTATTTGTCATAATGAAAGTTTTGTGAATGACTATAATTAAAACAAATCAGCCGATAGGGCCTTCAGAAATTGGTGCATAACTTGGTTTTAATGTCCTTCCAAACCCAATTTCTCACGATTCCATACAAATTTTAGGCTCATTGTGCCCTCTATTTTCGTGGGACAATCCCCAAATTTGGCACTGGACTTTGTGTTAGGCTTTGAAATTATCATTTATTTTTCCTTTCTTTTGCAATTAAAGATTAAAAGATTTAGAAACACATGTCAACGCTTTTACGGATAAATATTTCCTAGTTTTAGTTTTTTCCTAAATAATATTCACATGATCGCACAAAAAAACTTCGAATAAAATTGATGTGAGCAGTGTTGCAAACCTTATCTGCTTATATGGGCCTTTGAGATTTAATTCCTTTAAGTTTTGGGAATAAATGGATCGATTTCATCACCAAATCACATTATTTATTAAGTTTTTAAGCATTTTAAGTAAATCAAGCATTCATTTTAAGATTATGCTTTGATTTATTTCATGTAGCTAACCATAAAATTCCGTGACGTCACAACGCTTTGCAAAACCCTGCTTTAAAAAAATGGTGCGTTGTAACGTCACGAAACTGAATCGCTCTAAAATAAATTGAAATCAAAATTTGAAAAAATCAAAAACAGCGGTTTGTTGGTTGTAATAAATCGATACTTTCCTGAAATTTTCATAAAATTTGATCAAATAGAAGAGCAGAAAATTGCGGCGTTGTAAAAAAAACTGAAAAGTTTGAAAAGAGGCGCGTTGTGACGTCACGATTCCTTTTGCTTATATTTTGTTAACTATTTGTTCTATACAAATACTTTTGGTTTCAAATTGTAGAGAATTAAATTTTGACCTTATAATGTACAATTTTTAACAATGTGCGATATGACCTGTAAAACTTACATACAATATACCAAAAAATTGTTTTGCAAACGTTGTGACGTCACGCTGGAATGGGTCATTTATATTTTCGAATTAAAATTCAAATTTTATCCCATCATAATACGTGAAAGACACATAAATGACATTTGTTCCTTTATCAATTTTTCGCTTTTCTTGTCGTTTCTATTATTTTTTGCAAAAGGTACGCGAGAATTTTGAAACTTACCTTGTTTTCAATAAATTTGATTATGTATATAAGTAAACATTTTAAAAAGAAAGGTAAGATTTAAAATTTGGTCACATCAACCTGGAATATTATTACCAAATATTATTTGAACTCTGTAAACCTTTTTTGGTTTCTTCGGAAACCGGGTACAAAATAACCTCGGCCATCCACAATAAATCCGACTTTATTCCACGGTGCAATGACCGACTCTACCAGAACTTTAAAGATTCACAATTTTTGAGGACAACTACAACAATTTTTAAAAAGGGCAAAATTTTTCAGCAAAAAAAAACGCAAGTCAGAAAGTCAAAAAGTCAGAAAATAGAACATTCAGAAAGCTAAAGATGTTGTAAATCAGAAGGCCAGAAAACTAGAAAGTCAAAAAGTTTTTAAGGTCAACAAGATAAAAATGTAAAAAATTAGATAGTCGGAAAATCATAATACCGATCATAAGGGAAAATGAATGTGAAAAAAATAAAAAAAAAGTCAAAAGGCATTTCATAACCTCGCTCGTCTTTTTTAATCTATAGTACACTTGTTTGTGGATTGTGATTTTCTTCACAAAAAGTGATAAAAATGCGTAATTTAAAAAATCATACATACAAATTGAGAGCCACCTTATAAGTTCAAATCTTTCCTTATAAAGAAATTTAAAAAGTATAAGAAACACATGTTGGATTCCTTTTTAAGATCCGAGAATATTACTAGGGAAAATGGCCTAAAAAAATAAATAAGGGAAGAATTTTTTTTTATTTGTTGAGACTTTGGGTAGGCTCACTCATTCGTCTCTGTAAAATGGGAGAACTAAATACTTAGCTTTGCATGCTCGAAAATTTGAAACTCAGGCCTCCTTGGTTTCCAATTTTCCATGTACCTACCTCCTGACGAACGATTGCTCCATCATAATTTCGATTGCCATCCTTTCCGATCTTCCGGAGCCGCGAATCCTAATTAAACTTGATGAATTGGAAACCGGTAAACAATTGATTTTCTCCACTGATATTTCGAAATTTTCCAAGTTTGAATCTGGCAGATGAAAAAAACACGGCTTTCTAGGCACACGCCTACTTTACTTCTCCCATCTTTCCAATACAACTTTTCTAAACATAAACTTGAACGAATCAACACTTTAAAGTTTTTCTTGGTATAAAATTCAAACTCTTTTTTAAGGATTTCAAAGTGGTTCTCTGGTAAATTTTATCTATCCAATAGAATTCGAACTTGTTTTTTCCCATATTTGTATGTATGTATTGGCCTTCGAATTTCTTCTAGGGCTTCCACGGTCCGATGGTTCGACGAAGGAAGGCGTCCAACCCTCAGAAACCTACAATGGCCGGCTACCCGTGCCACTTGCAATAGTCTCTTCAGATTAACCTCAGATGCATTCCCTCTGAAATATTGATAACATATAATTATTTATACAATGAAATGCATCTTATCTGTCGGCAACTTATGGGATTCGAACCCAAAAATTTTCTTGCCGATACCGGGAATCGAACCCGGTACGCCTGGGTTACCAGACTCGCGCCAGCTTATCTACTAGACCACATCAGCGCTACAACTTGTTTTTTCCCCATATTTCAACAGATTTTTTTTTCAGTTCGAAACAAATTCATCTAAGACATTTTCAAAATGTCATTATATGATAATAAATTATTAATAACGATAACTCCTTCATGGGGAAACAAATGCAATGTTTAAACGATGCAAATTTCGAAAACACACTTTGGAACCTTCATACCTAGCTAGGGTAGTAGCACTGACCACAGTAGTACTATGGTCAGTGGTAGTACCGTTGCATGATGTGGCAAATTTGCAACCATTACTTAAAAGCCATTATATCACAGAAAAATAAAAAAATATTTTCAAATTGTGTTTATTATGGTTATCACTTTCCTGAGAACTAGACAAGGCGAAAAAACTGAAAAATAAGGCTTTTTCAACATTACATATTTTTCAGATTCAAGTTGGTCTACTAGTTGTCATTTTTTAATTAAACGTGATCTTGAAGTTAGAAATATTATTTCCATAAATAAAAAATGTTGACTATTTAGCTTTATACGAAATTTAAAACAGTTTTTATTAATTGTTGCAAATTTGTTACTTTATGAGTTAAAAAAGATTTGCTGTTTATATTTTAGATTCCTAGTCTGATCGTCGAATCAGGAATAAAATTTCCGAATAACTAATTCAATAAGTATTTATAATTCTTTGTTCACTATTATTTTTTCTGATTTCAAAATTCTTAAATCGAAATTGTGAGCTTCTAATTCACTTTAAAAAATTCATTGTTTACAATGCAATGTAAGCATCGTTAAAATATGTTCTTAAGTGTCAACTAGAACCGAAACCTTTTAGAGGAACGCAAGTTCATTAAGGTTTCTTACTCAATATTTACCTAAAAAAAATGCTTATTATTATTAAAAAAAATAAAAATACTGAACTCGCAATTATGGATTTTGAATTAAAAGTCCACAATTTCCCATTCTATGTTAATCCCTGATTTAAAAAAAAAAAGTATAAATTCACGATTGAAAATTCGTGCTTGAAAAAGTTAATTTCATATTCATGATAAGGGATAGTTGGGTAACGTGAGCCATGGGGAAACGTGGCCAGTGAAGCACACATTCTAACAGAAAGAATATCAAATGAAAGTAATGAAAATTATAGACGCATAGATTAGATTAGTTATCATGAAAGGTGTTTAAAATGAGCCAAGAGCGTGTTATGAGAAAACATCTTGCCGTACAAGACCATATGCCTGCTCCGTATTATTGTCTAGAAGAAGCTGGCGATGGGGAGCCTAAAGTTCATAACAAAAATATGCTCATACACTTATGATCTTAGTTTTGTCATGTTCTTTCACGTGGAAAAGGGATTTTTGATGAAACAGTTCGAATTATTATTAACATTATTTTAACATTATTAACAAATCATAGCTTGTGTGGAATCGTGGGCCACATTTTGTGGGGTATCTTGGGTCACTTATATTTTTATGTTTTTATACACATTCAGAACTTAAATACGTTTTTCCTATCTGTAAAATTTTCTTAAGGTAAAAGAAGAGTTATGAAAAATATTTTGTCCATCCTATACCTATAAGGAATTTGGCCGAAACGTTCGCGAGCCAGGTTTTCGAAACTATTCGATCATACACAACTCTCTATTTAATTTCATCATCTGAAATTACTTTAAAATATCGAATTGAATTATGAAATAACAGTTTTGGGTAACTGATAAACTTTGCATGTTATTTAATCAATTTGGATTCTTTTTTTTTTTACTGGGATTTTCATCCTTTAGGATGATTCATCCCTACAATTTGAATTCGGTGGCCCACAATTGCTCACATTTTTCCAAAATCCAAAAAATATTGCTTTTTTTTAACAGTCAGAACTTTGGGAAAATAACTTATTAAACTTTAAAAAATCACACCATTTTTTTCATTTCATCTTCTATAATTAAGAAGTTATGGAGCATAGAACATGAGCCTTGGGGTAGACCCATGTAACAAAGTCGTTCAACTTTGGTTTCTCCATGACTAAAATGCATGATTTTTTCAGACAACAGGTTATATAGAAAATTATTCAATATTGGTGAAAGTCCGCAAGAGTTAAGATAACTAGATAGCACTTCTATGGACACCGAATCGAATGCCCCTTTGATGTCCAGAAATACTGCCCCCATCTGCTCTTTTTGGGCAAACGCCAATTGAATGTCTGATGAAAGTAATGCTAGACAGTCGTTCGTACCCTTGCCCCTACGGAATCCAAATTGTGTACTTGACAACAGATTGTTCGATTCAACCCATTTATCCAGCCGAAAGATGATCATTTTTTAGAGCAATTTCCGGAGACACGAGAGCATTGCAATCGGCCTATAAGAACTGTAATCAGAAGCTGGTTTTCCCGGTTTTTGGATGGCGATGACTTTCACTTGTCTCCAGTCATGCGGAACAATGTTCAGTTCCAAACATTTATTGAATAAATTCAATAACCGTTTTTTAGCGGAGTCTGGCAGATTCTTCAACAAGTTGAATTTGATTCTGTCCAGTCCGGGAGCTGAATTGTTGCAGGACCAGAGCGCAAGTGAAAGTTCGACCATCGAGAATTTATCCTCGGTGTCGGAGCTATTCTCTGTATCACGATATATTTTCAGAGCTGGCGCTGCGTCCGGGCAGACCTTTTTCGCGAACTTTAATAGCCATCGACTCGAACTTTCCTCACTTTCGTTCGAGGGACTGTGATTACGCATGTTTCGTGCTGTTTGCCAAAGTGTGCGCAGAGACGTTTCTCGAGATAACCCATCCACAAATCGCCGCCAGTATCCACGTTTCTTGGCCCTGATCAGGTTCTTGAACTTGCGTTCCAAAGCTAAGTAACGCTGGAACTTCTCTTGCAATCCGGTTCTGCGAAACTCGACAAACGCCTTGCGCTTTTCATTTCCCGCGCGAGAACACTCCCCGTTCCATCACGGAGTAGGAGGTCTTCTCAGGATCGTTGAGTTTTCGTTACGTCTGACCTGTGCCCCGATTGCACATTCCACAATCATCCCGGAGATGAAACCATACTCTGCCTCCGGAGGTAGTTCGTCCGTTGAGTTGATGGCGTCGCTAACACCCGATGCATACTTTTTCCAATCTATATTCTTTGTGAGGTCATAAGGAATATTGATCACATCGGGTGGACTACGACCATTGGTGATAGAAATATGGATAGGCAAATGATCGCTTCCCTGAGGGTCTTGGATTACCTTCCACGTACAATCCAAGCTCAGAGAGGAAGAAGCTAAAGAAAGGTCTAAAGTAATATGCTGTGATTGGGATCCATTAATTCGAGTCATTTCCCCATTGTTTAAGACAGTCATGTTGAAGTCGTCGCACAGCTCATAAATAATGTTAGCACGATCATCATCACGTGAGCTACCCCAGCCCACGCCATGGGAGTTAATTCAAAACTATATATTTTATACAAATCGGTTGAGAAACGAAAGAAATATGGCGATTTCAAGCGAGAAGTGTCAAATTGACACTCAAGGTTTGATTAGGGATTTTTTTGTCTGGGCTTTCAGGGGGTTCTACGCCGTTTGGCATTAAGTCATTTGGCATAATGATCATTTGGAATAATAGTCGTTTGTCATTAATAATATAAAACTTCATAAGATAACATAAAATATTGCAAAGAATTGAAAAACATTAGTGTTATTTTTATTTAACGAGTTTCTAGGTCAAATCCCTAGGAAGGCCCAGTGTTTCTAGGTTTACCCAAAGCTAGAGACAATCCGGACCGCATACCACATGGCAAAAGTAATTGCATCACCTTTTATTTTATGCCAAACGATCGTTATGCCAAACGGCCATTATGCCAAATAACCATTATGCCAAACGATTTTTACGCCAAACGGTTTATGCCAAATGACTTTCTGCCAATCGGTATACAATCCTTTCAAGGTGCGTCCATGAAAAAATAAATGATGCAAAATTGAAGACTAAATTCATTGTGGGCCCTAGAAGATTTTTTTTATGGGCCTGAATAAAGATAAAAGCCGTTAATCTTACAAAAGTGTCATATTGACACTCAAGAGGATTAGGGTTAAAAAGGGACAATGCAAAATAAAAGTAATCAGAAGTTCATTTCATTTTCAAGAGGATTCTTGTCGAACCGTGAATGCTCTCATTAAATGTTTGTCCCACCTGATTCATATTTTAAGTTAAGATTTAAAATTATTGGCCTTTGTTTGAGCCACTCTAGTGGATATTGTTTGAGAAGAATACCGTATTTGTTTTCTCCTCTCGATCAGTGTTCCATCGTACCCGACAAAAACAAACACAATCGCCAGTGTATTGCTACCTCACTCACTCACAGGCTCTCTCGCAACACTGGCAAAAGTATCGGTGGGCCACCGTCCGTAAGCAGAACTCCACCAGGTTTTTTTTTATTTGAGACACTTTACCATCTCTGCGGCATTCGTGTCTTGATTATTTAATTTTTACAGAGTTTTGTAGATATTACATTCTTTTAGGAATTTTAAAAGTGAATGTTCTTGTGATTCTTCGTTTCTTAAGATTTCGTAGACTGTTCCCCTTATACTGTGTTTATCACGTGCTTCTTTGAACCCGTGGCAGTCAGTTAGAATATGTTGAATTGTAGTTTGTACACCACAGAACTGGCAAATCGGTGCAGTAGTTTTCTCGAACAAATAGGCGTGTGTCAGTCTAGTGTGCCCAATACGAAGTCTTGAAAGAACACGCTGGTCTGCGAGACTTTTCCGGTCTTTGTACTGCGTAGGTGCGTATTTATTTTGCCTGAGAAAAGATTGATTCGAGTGCCATCGCTGTTCCCATGTCTCCCATATGCTATTTTTCACGCGTCTCACAGCGTCTTGAGCTGGAACTCTAGAGTCGGCAAGTGGCGTTGATCTGCTACGTGCAGTATTTGCGCATTTGTCTGCCTCTTCATTGCCTGGTATTCCGGCATGCCCCGGTACCTAAGAGAAAATAATATTACGATTTCGTGCATGACTCTCCAAAGATTGATTCCATGGATGTCGCGAATTACCTTTATGCAGTGCATCCAGACAGCTAGCTGAGTCGGTTAGAATCACAGTGCAGTCATTTCTAGCCACTTCTTGAGCAGCCACGGTCAAAGCATACGATTCCGCTGAGAAGACACTACATTCGCTTGGTAGGGTGCAACTAATTTTTCTCGGCGGTATGTAAATCCCAGCTCCAGTCTCATTAGCATATTTAGAGCCATCTGTGTAGATCTGTTTATAATTAAAATAGTTATTGGTAATGAATTCGCTAAACTTAGGAAGAACAGTTGTTCTACCGCTGCCAGCCTTTATGCTTTTCCTTAAAGTGTTGTCGATTTTCGGTGGTTCGTCATACCATAAACGATCTGTGAGTCGTTCGACTGGATAAATATTTGGGATTTCCGAGTTGGTGGTTGTACGAAAAATAAGCCTTGATCTTTCAATAAGTGATGTACAACGGTCAATACGTTTCTCTTCCATTCGAATTCCCACTTGTGCTAATCGCTGGGTCAGTAAAAGACGATAGGATAAGCATCCAGCTTCAGCTAATATGGATTCTACTGGACTCGAACGAAAAGCGCCTGATGATAGTCTTACGACTTCATTATACACCGGAGCAAGCATCTCTTCCATTACACTGATATTGCTGCTGATTAGACCAATTCCATACATTAACTTGGAGGTAATCATCGCATTACCAACCTGTAATAGCGTTTTGCGATGACCCCTCTTGAGCTTATACCCAACTATTTTTAAAATCCTGACTCGATTTAGGCAGCTTTGTTTCACATGAGCAAAGTGCTGGCGAAATTGCATTTTGTAGTCTAGGAGAACACCTAAAATCCTCATCTTTCTGACTTGCGGTATGGGTTTTTTGTTCAATTTGATGGGTCTGCCTCGCTTACGGTGTTTGATACTGCATATGTGCATGAGCTTTGATTTTGGCGCCGAGATCGAAAAACCAACATTCTTCGTCCATTTGATGACTGCGTTGACAGCTGCCCTCAGCTGCTGGCGAATTTTTGTCTTGTCCACACCTTTGGCTGTCAGAAGCACATCATCAGCGTAGAGAAGGACCTCGATGTTCTCGGGAATTGCTTCGAACAATGGTTGCATGGCTACTAAAAATAGCGTTACGGATAGTGTGGATCCTTGAGGGACTCCGTTTTCAGCAGTCCGTGGACATGAGAGTGACCCATTTGCAGAAACCCTGAAGGTCCTTTTATCAAGGGAGCTACACAGGATATTTAGTAGACGACCTTTGATTCTCCATTTTCTCAAAGTTTCTAATATGTGCACTCTATTCGTTGTGTCGAACGCTTTCGAAATGTCGAGTGACACTATTTCTACGTGTTCCGAGTCGTTGATCTTTATGAGGTCTTCAAGCTGTGCCAGATATGTGTCAACTCCTTGTCCAGCAAGAAAAGCATGCTGACGACGGGCGACGATTGATCATACGCTCGAGTTTTTTCCCCATGCAGCTAAGAAGCGTAATGGGTCGATATCCGTCTGGTGAGCTTCGGTTTCCGTCAGGCTTTGGGATCGGGATGACTACACCCTGGCGCCAAGATTCTGGAAAATGTCCCGATGACCATATCCGGTTGTAAAGCTCCAAAAGTGCTAATTTGGCAGAATTCGTCATGTTTTGGAGCATGGGATATCCGACATTATCTTGGCCAGCTGAATTGCCTCCGCGACGTTGTAGTGCCCATAGTAGTTCTTGCATGGAAAAGTCTTCATTGTACTTCTCTTCGAGACACGGTCGGTCAATTTTGGTGAACATAATAGGTGAGCGATTTTTAAGCCTTTCAGGACAGCTACAGTTTCTCATATTCATCTGCAAACGCATTACAGATGGTTGTACCATCGCTGGTCACCCCAGTTGGCAGTCGAAGGGTGATATTGCAGGTATTTCGCTTACCTTGGAGACGATTGACACGATTCCAGATTTCGGTAGAGGGAGTTTCCGGGTTGATGCCATCTATAAGTTCCTCCCATGATTTTTGTTTTGCTTCACTTATGATTTTGCGACAGATAGACCTTGCCTCGTGGAATTGGGCTAGCCTTTCCAACTTGCGTGGATCATCATCATCAAGTCTTCTGAGAGCCCTAAGTGTTTTGCGTCGCCTTTTGACAGCCGACTCGATATCTGTGTTCCACCAAAGCACTGCTTTTTCCCTTGTTTGCCACTAGTTCTGAGTATGGTTTTTTCGGCTGCCTCAATCAATCTTTCCGTGAACTCGTCGGCCGTAATCACTTCTCCAGGTATCAGTTTTTCTTCTGCTAAAATTCCGAAGCCTTCCCAATCAACTTGTTTGAAAAGCCATCTCCGAGGGCGCAATGGTTCTTCGCTGCTGCTTGAACTTCGTATTAAAATTGGGAAGTGGTCGCTGTCAGAAGTGTCAGCAAGAACGTGCCAAGTAAACTTGTGAGATAAGGAAGATGAGCAAATGGAAACGTCCAATGCTTGCATTCTTCCTGTTGCTGAATCGACGCGTGTGTGTGAGCCATTGTTCAAGACAACTAGCTCGTTATCTACAATCAGATCGAACAGCTGGTTACCTCTGTGTGCTGCTGGTGAAGATCTGTTGGAGATGTAGCTGCCCCAAGCGACGTGATGAGCATTGACATCTCCTAGAAGCATCAACGGTTTTGGTAAAGAAGTAAGTAGCGCGTTGAGTCTTTCTGTGACATCACTTGATAGGCGGCAGGTAAATTGAAACGAGTGTCATCTCTACTGGCGAGTAGACACGAATTGCTACTGCCTGGATATCTACGGAAAAACGGTCGGCTGAATTTGACGAAATGTTAAGAGGTGTTGAAATACTTGCCAGAGGAGGCAGCTCCCCCGTGTCAGCTGTCACCGGGAGTTGTTGAGGTTGAGTCGGCGTTGCAGATGCGGTTGAAACTGACACGGGGAGTTGCTTGTTTGCTGGATTCCTGCTTGAGATCGGCGGGTTGGGATAGTTTGTAGAAATTCGGCAATGCGTTCTGACTCTATGAGGACTGAGAATCAGGTTGAGGGTAGATGGGGGGGTGTTTTGTAGGTGCAAATTTGCGAGAGTGGTGTCGTCTGTGGGAAAGTAATCGGCTGGATTTGTTGCTTGACAGTTTAAAATGGGAATACTTGCCGTGGAAGGCATGTTCCCCGTGTCAGCTGCAGCAGATGGAAATTCATACTGTGTCGTTGGTTCATTTTCTGTTGCAACTGACACAGGGTAGTGCCTTTTTACTGGATGCCTGCTTTCCAGATGCGTATGTTGATTAGGTTCTAAGATGTTACGTACTCGGGTGGCCAATTCGATGCTGTGGTCGGTATCAGATGAATACAATGGTGTGTGTACCTTGCGAAGCTCGGTGGTTGATGGTGCGTTGTCAGTCGTCATTGTCGTCGTCTGAGAAGAACCTTCCAGAGTTCCGCATGCGAATATCTTCTTCCGGACTATCTTGATGGGTTTTCTTTGGTGCCTTGTCTCGTTCAGTTATAGGGGAGGTTTGCATAGTCCGTTTCCTGCTGATGCTACGATCTGGAAACTTTTGGGAACTTGGGATAGTTTGATTTTCGATTTGTTTGGTGTTCTGCGAGCTGGATCGATTAGTTGGGAGTGTTTTTTTCCAGAGTCCTTGCGGGATATCCTGGCTTTCAAAGGTGATTCAGTTAAGTCAATACTTGTTTTATCTCCAGAGTTAATTTTTTCGAGTTGTTGGTTCGATTTTAAGGCAGCTTGATGTACTGTTTGCAATGCTTCCAATTGGGATTTTAGGAGGGCAAAGTCTTTTAACTGATTTCGGAGATTTTCAACCTCTTTGTGAAGCAATTGGATTTCCCGATCTTTATCGGAGTGTTCGTTAAGCCTGAGCTGGAGTTGGCTCGAATAGCTCTTTTGGAAAGTAGTTCCTTCGACTTCGTTGCGGGCTTCACGGTACGTCACGTTTTTGTCTATCTTGACTCGAACCACTGCTTCCTCCTTCCGGAAGACCGGACAGCTTTTGCTGATCGGTGAGTGGGCTCCTTTACATGATAGCAGTGTGCTGGGTTCGGGCAGTCCGTGTCGTCGTCAAGATTGTGTTTTTGCGAACAATTCATACACACCGCCTCGCTGGAACAGTGCTTACGAGTGTGACCGTTGGCAGCACAGCAGCGGCACTGTAGCACGGAAGGGTAGTATGTCCGAACATTGATCCGTAACATTCTACTTCATTGGCTAGTGAAGTAGACAATGTGCAACTCGAGACCCCATACACCCAACCCTCGGGTAGTGGTCATATCACCTCTTGTCTGCAACTCCGATTCTCTACCTCCCCGTGGTACTAGCTGGGGTGCGAGCAACCTTAGCGGAGATCGGGTACCCAACCCCGGTGGATGCTTTGGTCGCATGCAGAATGAGTTAGGGGGCTTCGTACGCGTCTGTTCTCCATGTTAGGGGCGGCGTGCGGAGTGCAACAACGTCCTGGTGGTGTTCGGGACCCAAAACAGCAACATCACGACGGTCCTCCTGCGAGATAGTGGGGTTAGCTGCGGGCCTTGCGAGCCTGTGACTACTAAAAAAACATAAGCAACGAATAACGAACAACAAATTTCGGATGGAAATCGGCAAAGACCCACGCGACGAAAAGGGACTAGCGATTGGAGACTTGGAACATGGAATTGCCGATCTCTAAATTTTGTGGGCAGTACCCACGTGCTCTCCAACGAATTGAAGAGCCGCAAATTCGACATCGTAGCGCTGCAGGAGGTATGCTGGAAGGGCTCCACGGTACGAACGTATCCAGATGGTCGTGCCATCTACCAGAGCTGCGGCAACACACACGAGCTTGGAACAGCTTTTATAGTGATGGGAAAGATGCAAAAGCGCGTGATCGGGTGGTGGCCGATCAACTCACGAATGTGCCGGTTGAGAATCAAGGGCCGGTTCTTCAACATCAGCATCATCAACGTGCACAGCCCTCACCTCGGAAGTACCGGTGACGACAAAGACGAATTCTACGCGCAGCTGGAGCGTGAATACGACCGTTGCCCAAAACATGATATCAAGATCGTCATCGGGGATTTCAATGCTCAGGTCGGCCAGGAGGAGGAATTTAAACCGACAATTGGAAGGTTCAGCGCGCACCAACTGACCAACGAAAACGGCCTCAGACTTATTGATTTCGCCGCCTCCAAACGAATGGCCGTACGTAGTACCTTTTTTCAGCACCGCCTCCCACACAAGTACACCTGGAGATCACCGTACCAAACGCAATCACAGATCGACCACGTTTTGATCGACAGCCGGCACTTTTCGGACATCATCGACGTCAGATCCTGTCGGGGCGCCAACATCGAGTCGGACCATTATCTGGTGATGGTGAAGATGCGCCCAAAACTCTCCGTAGTGAACAACAAGCGAAACCGGCGCCCGCCTCGGTTAAACATCGCGCGACTGAAGCAACCTGAGGTCGCGGCAGACTACGCGCAATCGGTCGAAGCAGCGCTGCCGGCAGAGGGCGAGCTTGACGAAGCCCCTCTCGAGGACTGTTGGGATACCATCAAAACAGCCATCAACAGTGCGGCGGAGAACGTCATCGGCTATGTGGAGCGATCTCGACGGAACGACTGGTTCGACGAGGAGTGTAGGAGGGTGATGGACGAAGAAAATGCCGCGCGGGCGGCAGTAGTGCAAAGAGGCACCCGTCGAAATGTGGAAAATCACCGACAGCGGAAGAGGCAGCGAGTCCGACTCTTCCAGGAGAAAAAGCGCCGCCTGGAGGAGGAGGAGCTCCAGGAGCTGGAGCAGCTGCATCGTTCCCAAGAAACACGAAAGTTCTATCAGAAACTCAACGCATCCCGTAAAGGCTTCGTGCCGCAAGCCGAAATGTGCCGGGATAATGTAACATATAAGATTATACTTGGTTTATTTTGTCTTCAATAAACCAATTCGGATAAATAACATGTCATCAAACAAAATAATTGTCACCGAATGAGAAAAACTTCGAAGGATTTCGCTCCGTGTATACAAAAAGTGTGAACCGACCTGAAGAAAACTGAAACCGTACTGTTGTCATCCGCAAGAAAACTGGGCAAGGAAGAAAAAGCATCAAGAAAACACCAGCACCGGCTCAACTTCACACACTTCCGTGGACTTGTCATTCGGCAAAGAAAAAGTGCGGGATTGATTTGGTGTGCCTCGTCGTCGCGATTTCGCCAAGCAAAAAGCCCGTGAAACGACCAAAAACGGAAAACGCACAAAAAAGAGAGACGGTAAGCGAACAAAAAATTAAGTGATATTGATTGTGATTGTAAACAGCCAAATTTGCCACAGAACTCGTCCTAACAACTCCGCTGCATTTGTTTCTCGTGTCAGGAGCGTAGAAATAAAACCGAGAACGGCTGTGTGCCAAGTCGTGCTGCTGCTCCGTGTCGAAAACAGCCTGCAAAGGTTTCCCAAGCCGTTGGGAAGACGGTCACGAAGACTTTGGCTAGTTTGGGAACCCGCAGAGGTGAGTTAACAACACCAAATTGCACTCGAGCAAAATATAATAAAACACCTCTACCACACTCAATAGTTGGAGACGAAAGCACGGAAAATAACCAACAAACGAGCACCCGGAGGAAAGAAAAAGTGCCAAGTAATCCCGGCAACTGAACCGGCAAACGGAAGGGAAAAAGTTCCCGAGAGCCCCTTCACAAAAGGGTGAGAAATTAAACAACAGACAAAATATGTTGTGCTAAATTGCTGACGTTGTTGGTGCCGCAGGGCTCTCTTTTTCCCCTTCTTTTCTTCCTCTTTTTCTCCCAGGAGTTGGTCAACGGTGTGCGAGCGGACAACAGTACGCGTGCGGAAACAAGCGGGAACCGAAGAGCATCAGAAAGCAGTTCGACAGTGGTCGATGGTCATCAAGGAATCGCAGGACTTCCGGAGAAGCCGGAATTCATCGCTACAAGGTACCAGACGGAGATTCGACAGTGGTCGAGGAGTTCGAGGGAACCGGAAACAGATTCCGGAAGAATCCGGATTGCACGGAGGAGAATTTCACCAGAAAAGTGCTCGACAGTGGTCGAGAGTATCAGAGGAACGGTTCGTGGTTTTCCGGAACAATCCGGGTAGAAGCTGCACGGAATCGAAGCCGACGGCTGCCGGTGGAGAACGATTCGGCCTTGACGCAGGCCAGAGAATCGTCGTCGACCGAAGAAGGCAATCTACCGCAACCGCAAGTATGCTGTCAGGACATCCAAATGCGAATTGTTGCTGCGTTCGCCACCCGAGCGATTTCTGCGATTTCTGGGTCAACGATGACCGACCAATTGATCGTCATTCTTGGGACGAATCGAGTCCGGAACATCCAGTGAAATGCACGTAAGTCAGCTGTTTATTCATTGCTTTCACACACCATAAATAATCAGATGAATGAGCCTGAGGGCAAAATAAAAAGGATGGCTTGACCATCAATAATTTGTTTGAGAAATGTAATGACATGTTTAAATTTATTGCTTTTGCTTAGAACAACCTGAGCTAGCCTGGCAAAGAGGAAGAAACAATTCTCTTCTTCTTTTCCTTAAGCCAAAACCCCTTTTCTTCTTACATTGGCACCCAACGTTAAAAACCCACACAGCACAACAGAATTTCATGGTTTTTCGATGGTTTTTCCTCCTTATCGTTAATTTTCGAAATCTTGTTAAGATTTCATTGTTTGGTTCGTCTTTGGATTCATATTTCGTTTTTGCTGCTTTAAAGTAAGTAGCATTTAGAGCTATCATCATAACAAGTACAATACAAAGTAAGTAAATTATAGTTAAGATGGATTTTTCGTTGCTATCAGAAGAGGAGATCGCTTACGAATTAGCGTTGCGACACATTTTGAATGTGAATTCACTTACACATCGCAGCAAAGTGTTGCGTTTAAAAGCACTTTTTCAAGAAGAACAAATTAAGGACTTTTTTCACAATAGTTCAATTCATGTGATGAGTCCTACAATCAATATTGAGAATTGCACAGTTGGCATTAAAGATCTGCAAACTTTTGCCGATTTAGCTTGCAAAACAAACAACAATCAGGATCTTAAAGTAGCTAGAGCTAGATTGCTTCATTATGACCAAAGATTGAAAATCATAGATCCACCAAACTATCTTATTGATGTTCTCACGTCCCTTCAGTCAATCGTAAGCGAGTTGCTCAAAAAAGTGCGTGCGCATATTGAAAACGGTGCTAGTGCAAACTCTAGTTTAGTGGCAGCGGAAGAGGAAGGAGTCGGAGGAGAAAGCAGTCTTGCTGAGATTTTTAACGCTTCAGCAAGTATTCAAAACACCACGATTCAGGCAGGTTCACCAATCAACACAAGCCGAGGACGAGGGCGAGGAGTTTCGCCACATCAACAGACAGGAGCCGTTCCAAAGCAACGAGTGTTGAACAACGACTTCGAAACCAACAACCCTCCACACCTTCTCCCCAATCCTCATGCGCAACCACAACGGGTTTTGAACAACAATGCATCTGCAATCAACCGTGATCAACAACTACAGCAATCAACTGAAGACAACAACGAAGGTAATCGACGTAACTTCAGATCAGCACAGGCAGGAAACAGCAGCACGGAAAGAGAGCGTTTCGACGATCTTAGAAACGAGCTCTTGAACAACCTGTTGCAGCTACAACTTCAGCCACGCAGAAATGACGAGAATAGCAGGATGCAGAAGGCGATACACCACTGGCGTTTCTTCTTCAAGGGGCGCGAAGACGTCGAGAATCTCAACACGTTCCTGGATCGAGTTGAAAGCTTTGCGGTTTCGGACGATATTTCCGATGAGGTGTTGCTGTCAGGCGTCAAGCATTTACTTATGAACGATGCGCTAGAGTGGTATGCAGATAACCAACGTCAACTGGTGTCGTGGGACGCGTTCAAGCGTATCATTCGACGTGACTATCTAGGTGAAGAGCATGGTCAGTTGCTGAGAGCTGAGGCGTTTTTCCGTTACCAAGGTGAAGCAGAATCGTTCGATCAATACTTCAAAGACATTTCTACGTTGTTCCGGTTTGCCGATCCACCGATGTCCAACGCAGAAAAGCTGTTCCTGGTAAAAAAGAACATGCGCATGGATTACCTATCAGCAGTCACAGCAGCGAACCCTACAACGCTCGAGCAGCTAGTTCGGACGTGCAAGACCCAAGACAACATGAAGCTTTTGCTGGATAGACAACAACGCATGTCTATTCCAAGGGAATCGCTATTAGCACCGAGGTTGGCTACTCCGAAGAACCAGCAGAAACCGTCATACAACCAGCGTTTCTCGAAGGTGAATTTAGTGGAAAAGAACAAAGCGGGAGAATCTGTAGCAACAACTCGACTACAAGAAGCGGCAGAAGCAGACGACGAAGAATATTGGCACCTGAAAATGGAAGAGCTGACGGAGCAGATCAACGCCATCAAGACTTTTGTAGATCGTAGACATCCCAGGACCACAAATAGGCAGAATCAACCGTCGACACTCAACCAACAACAACAATCACCTTATCCGAAGTACACGCAACAGCAACAGCTGCAGGCTACACAACATCAGTGGCAGAGCTCTCGGTATCCGGTAGAACAGCAACAGTTTGAAGGAACGCAGCAGTATTCGGGGAATCAAAATCAACAATTTCAGCATTCGCAGCAACCGTGGCAAGGTCATCAGCAACGATCTGCGAATTACAATCAACAGTATCAGCCCAACCAACCAAATCAACAGTACCTGACTACTCAACAACAATTTCAGCAGAACAGACAACCCTGGCAAACACAAGAGGCACGGCAACTCAAACAGTACTCACAGGACCAGCGGAGAACTCTGACAATTTGTTGGAATTGTGAAGAAGCAGGACACCGATTCGTCGATTGTGAGAAGGAGCAGACTTTCTATTTCTGTCATGGCTGCGGCAAAAAGGGTTTCACTCTGCGCAACTGCACATCATGTCGTTCTAGCACGGGAAACTACGAAGTGGGGAATCGTCAGTAGAGAGGGATGATTCAACCAACCCAAGCGACACTCTCAATGAAAACCTGATATTGACACACCTAAATTCAATCATTATTAATCCCGGATATGACAACAGGCCGCATGCAATCATCGGAGTATTAGGTAGAAGGATGAAGGCACTATTAGACAGCGGAGCCAATTGCTCATTGCTAGGCGGCAAGTACACACGAATAGTTGACGATCTTGGATTACGGAAAGGAACAGTGCAAGGTGGAATAAAGACAGCAGATGGTACGAGTCACATAATTTCAAACTTTGTTCGTCTTCCCATTGCCTACAACGACCGCAATGAATCACTTCCTGTGTTACTGGTTCCATCGATACCAGACTGTGTAATTATGGGAATGGATTTCTGGAACAAATTTGGAATCAAAGCAGTTTGTTGCACAATAGAAACGACGACAGATGTAGAAGACATCGAAGGGCAGAACGATGAACACACGATGAAAGAGCTGACCGAAGAGCAACGCAGGCAATTAGAGTCCATCGTAGAACAGTTTCCTAAAAGTGAAGGCAGAATAGGTAGAACGCAACTGTACGAACATCGAATCAACGTTGGCAATGCACCACCGAGGAAGCAGAGACATTATCCGATGTCCAAGTACGTACTTGCGGAGGTTCACAAAGAAATCGACAGAATGATTGCCTTGGATGTCATCGAAGAAGCAATGTTCTCACCTTGGAACAATCCGCTTGTCGCTGTAAAGAAAAAGAATGGAAATTGTCGCGTTTGTCTTGATGCTAGACATTTGAACAGTATAATGGTTAACGAAGGCTATCCAATTCCTCAGATCTCGTCGATAGTCAACAATTTGAGTGGATGCACGTACATTTCGACGATCGACCTCAAAGACGCATTCTGGCAACTTCCGCTACATCCAGATTCAAGGCCGCTTACAGCGTTTACAGTCCCTTCACGTGGTCATTACCAGTTCAAAGTGGTACCATTTGGTTTATGCACAGCTAGCCAAGCGCTTGCTCGCGTGATGACGCACATTTTCGCCGATATGGAACCGCACGTCTTTCACTACCTCGACGACATAGTTGTGTGCTCAAGAACGTTCGAGGAACACAGTCAAGCTTTGGAGGAAGTCGCTCGTAGATTACGAATTGCGAATCTGACGATATCACCGGAGAAGTCCAAGTTCTGCAGGAAGGAAATTAAGTATCTAGGCTACGTTCTGAATGAAGAAGGTTGGAAAGCGGATGATGAAAAGATCGAATGCATTGTAAAGTTCCCAGTCCCGACGCAACGCAAAGAAGTTCAGCGGTTTTTAGGTCTTTGCAATTGGTACCGCCGATTCATTCACGACTTCGCCAGGATTGCGACGCCACTGACAGAGCTGACCAGGACCAAAGTCAAGTTTCGCTGGACGAAGGAAGCTGAAGATGCCTTTTTGAAATTGAAATCGATGTTAGTATCCGCACCAGTTCTAGCCATGCCGGACTATTCGAAACCCTTTTCCATTGCGTGTGATGCCAGCGATGTCGCCATTGGAGCTGTACTCACCCAGGAGATTAACGACGAAGAACATCCAATATGCTACTTCTCCCAAAAGTTGTCAGCATCGGAGAGGAAGTATTCGACCACAGAAAGGGAATGTTTGGCGGTAATAAGGTCCATAGAAAAGTTTCGCGGTTACGTGGAAGGAGTAAGGTTCATCGTGCATTGCGATCACGCTGCATTGAGTTATTTAAAGTCGATGAAGAATCCGACGGCACTGCTTAGTCGCTGGATACTCAGATTGAATGCCTTCGATTTCGAGATTCGCTACCGAAAAGGTACAATTAACGTGGTTCCGGACGCCTTGTCGAGAGCAGTCGCCACAATTACGCTCACCAAGGACGACACGAAGGACACCTGGTACAAAGAACTTGTATTGCGGGTCACAAAAGAACAGGACAAGTATCCAGACTTCAGAACGATCGACGGAGAGCTGTACAAGAACTGTCGATGTCGCGACGAAACCGGAGTCACTACGCACACATGGAAGAAGGTAATTCCACTTGAAAGTCGGCAGGAAGTAATCAAAAGGTTTCACGATTCTACAACAGGAGCTCACCTGGGATTCTACAAGACGCTGAAGAAAATCCAAACCCACTTCTATTGGCCCAAGATGCAAGATGATGTTAGTCGCCTTGTTCGAAGCTGTGACACCTGCAAAGCTAGCAAGGCGCCGAACACAAAGATGATGCCGCAAATGGGGAACGCCAAACCAGCCAAGGTTCCATGGGAGCTGATATCGGTGGACTTCGTGGGTCCTCTGACGCGCTCAAAGCAGGGAAACACTGTCATGTTTGTCGTGGTAGATTGGATAACGAAGTACGTTATAGTGCAACCGATGAGAGCAGCAGATTCAGTCCGTATGGTACGCTTCTTGGAAGAACAGGTGTTTCTAAAGTTTTCACGACCCAGGATCATACTTTCCGACAATGGCAAGCAGTTCGAATCAGCCGCATTCAAATCGTTACTGGCGCGCCACAAGATCATCAACATGCGAACTGCCTTCTACTGTCCTCAAGTGAACAACGCCGAACGCACCAACCGCGTATTGATCACATGCATCCGCTCACTAATAGACGAAGATCATCGCTGCTGGGATGAGAATCTACCGGCGATCACCGCAGCGATCAACAGCGCGAAGCACGAAGTCACTGGAGTCAGCCCGCACTTCGCGAATTTCGGCCGTGATTTGATTCTTCACACGGATCTCTACGCACAACAGCACTTGAACGCCGCGGATGATCCAAAGATCACACAGGATCTACGACTGTCAGGAATCAAGCGAATCCAAGAGTTCATCACGAAGAGGATCAAGAAAGGTCACGAAGACTCCAAGCAGCGATACAACTTAAGGAAGCGGACGGTAGATTTCAAAGTTGGTGATGTAGTATGGAGAAGAAAGTTCAACCTGTCATCGAAAGCAGATCACGTCAACCAAAAGCTGAATCCGAAGTTCATGCCAGCAGTTATTCGAAATGTGCTAGGTGCGAATCTGTATGAGTTAGAAGATGTCTCGAGCGGGAAACGCGGACGCTATCACGCGAAAGACATCAAAGCAGATTAAGTTTCAAGCTATGTAAGCAACAACGCTGACCACAAGCTCACTTAGAGCACAAAACACGAAATGGAGAAGGCTGAAGGACCTACATCATCTACGAAACCTCGCCCCCAACAACTCGGAACAAATTTGCAGAATTCTTCAATTCAAACAATTTAACGGAACACAGCTGATGCTAAGTCGTCGCTAGCACACCGATGAACACAACGAAGTAGGCGTTTATGAAGGAGACAACGGCCTTGCGTGGGACCAGCGTCGGCTGAATGGACTCTAAGAACTCTGCCAGGAAGTTCGTCAGAATTTGGAGAGGGCCGGCAACCTTGCGTGGGATTGCCGCCACTTATTGTCCAGAAGGCAATCCTGTCATCGTGAAGCAGCGTAGCAGCGCTGGGGATAGTAGCACTGGTAAGCCACCGTAGTCAGGCGCTACACACCATCGCAGAGAACCCATCCAGGTTCGGGATATTGGAATGTTCGGAAAGTCAAGTACAGCAGCTCCAAATACCACGTCGCTGCAATTGAAAGGATTGTCAGGACATCAGAAAAAGGATTCAGCGAAGAAGTTGTGAGGAGTAGACATCCTGACGGCCGCTACTACCATATCGACTCTCTATCGCTAACTACCGAAAGCCACACGCCCATATAATCAAGCTACGTACACAAGGCAAAGCCTGTCAACAACGAGCAACGCTCCTAACACAACATCCAAGGTGTGACGAGCAACTACCATCTCTCAACCAACTCTCCACCTGAAAATGTTCAAGAATACCACAATCATGCTAACGCAGCAATCAACCAAGCTTGATAGAACGAAGCACAAGAATCAAGAACACACATCCGTTTTCAGAACGTGACAAACTGACAACTTAACCAACACCCAACCATCAACCTATACGAACTGAAGGAAACTTCGAAGGCAGAACCAGCCCCTTCAGGCTCGGGATATTGGAATACGGGAAATTGAAGTACAGTAGCTCCAAACACCAAGTCGCTGCTGTCGAAACGATAATCAGGATTTCAAAATGGGCGAAAGAGTTAGCACCTACGGAGTTTTGCGCAGAAGTTGTGAGGGGTAGACATTATGACGGTCGCTACTTCCATATCGACTCTCGCGAACTGCCGAAAGCACCATGCACTAAAAAATCAAGCTATGTAAACACGGCCATGCCGGTCAACAACGAGAAATCTCCGAGAACAACACAAATGGTGTGATGAGCAACAAATTTCTCTGCAACTACCTCTCCACCAGAAAATGTTTATAAGTACCACAACCATCATTGATACAGCAAAGAACCAAGTTTGAGAACAGAAAAACAAGGGCAACAAAACCTATCCGTTCTCAGATCGTGACAAATTGACACATAGCTATGAAGGCTACACACTGATGTCGAACTGAAAGAAATTCTGAAGGAGAAGAAACCGTTCGCCGGACGAGACAAACCGTGCACACCGAAAGCGACAACCATCACTATCTCTTTGTATTTGTACTACGTAAAGAATTTGAAGCTACTTTCTCTACTAATAACTCTTATTATCCAAAAAATCCAAATACAAACATTCGTAGAAATTTTCGGGGGTCAGTAAGAAAAGTCAAAAGGAACGCGAATTGGAGGCGCGGTAAAACCTCTATTATGGGCTCTTTCTGATTTAGGAGACTAAATCCTCCTTTACCTGGAACTCTGCGAATCACCACGAACCTGTAAATAAAACCATCATGTTTCTCTGTAAATACTTGTAAATAGTATCGTTAAGTTTCGTTATCATTGTTCGATCTAAATCCTTTTGCTTAGTAAAGATTTTTGATCGTTTCTGCGTGTATGCTGCAGCAGAAATTCGTTGAGAGAAACAAGTTCAAGATATTGGTCGGTGACTTTGTCACACTTTGGTGACGCAATCTTGATCACCATTTGCCAGAATTCGCTGGTATTACTTTGGTTAGAATAAGTATCTTCGTTTTGTACTATGTGCACTACTTCTGGTGTGCCTTTGGGGCCACGCAACTAAGTTAGTTGATAAGCATTTTGAGTTTAGCTCAAGCCTTCTGATCAATATAATCTCCGACCAATTTTTGAGAAAGTTGTAATTTTTTTCATGAGCCGCCTTACACCGTCTCATGAAAAAAATTTTCTGTTGTGGCAATGCTGTGTAACATATAAGATTATACTTGGTTTATTTTGTCTTCAATAAACCAATTCGGATAAATAACATGTCATCAAACAAAATAATTGTCACCGAATGAGAAAAACTTCGAAGGATTTCGCTCCGTGTATACAAAAAGTGTGAACCGACCTGAAGAAAACTGAAACCGTACTGTTGTCATCCGCAAGAAAACTGGGCAAGGAAGAAAAAGCATCAAGAAAACACCAGCACCGGCTCAACTTCACACACTTCCGTGGACTTGTCATTCGGCAAAGAAAAAGTGCGGGATTGATTTGGTGTGCCTCGTCGTCGCGATTTCGCCAAGCAAAAAGCCCGTGAAACGACCAAAAACGGAAAACGCACAAAAAAGAGAGACGGTAAGCGAACAAAAAATTAAGTGATATTGATTGTGATTGTAAACAGCCAAATTTGCCACAGAACTCGTCCTAACAACTCCGCTGCATTTGTTTCTCGTGTCAGGAGCGTAGAAATAAAACCGAGAACGGCTGTGTGCCAAGTCGTGCTGCTGCTCCGTGTCGAAAACAGCCTGCAAAGGTTTCCCAAGCCGTTGGGAAGACGGTCACGAAGACTTTGGCTAGTTTGGGAACCCGCAGAGGTGAGTTAACAACACCAAATTGCACTCGAGCAAAATATAATAAAACACCTCTACCACACTCAATAGTTGGAGACGAAAGCACGGAAAATAACCAACAAACGAGCACCCGGAGGAAAGAAAAAGTGCCAAGTAATCCCGGCAACTGAACCGGCAAACGGAAGGGAAAAAGTTCCCGAGAGCCCCTTCACAAAAGGGTGAGAAATTAAACAACAGACAAAATATGTTGTGCTAAATTGCTGACGTTGTTGGTGCCGCAGGGCTCTCTTTTTCCCCTTCTTTTCTTCCTCTTTTTCTCCCAGGAGTTGGTCAACGGTGTGCGAGCGGACAACAGTACGCGTGCGGAAACAAGCGGGAACCGAAGAGCATCAGAAAGCAGTTCGACAGTGGTCGATGGTCATCAAGGAATCGCAGGACTTCCGGAGAAGCCGGAATTCATCGCTACAAGGTACCAGACGGAGATTCGACAGTGGTCGAGGAGTTCGAGGGAACCGGAAACAGATTCCGGAAGAATCCGGATTGCACGGAGGAGAATTTCACCAGAAAAGTGCTCGACAGTGGTCGAGAGTATCAGAGGAACGGTTCGTGGTTTTCCGGAACAATCCGGGTAGAAGCTGCACGGAATCGAAGCCGACGGCTGCCGGTGGAGAACGATTCGGCCTTGACGCAGGCCAGAGAATCGTCGTCGACCGAAGAAGGCAATCTACCGCAACCGCAAGTATGCTGTCAGGACATCCAAATGCGAATTGTTGCTGCGTTCGCCACCCGAGCGATTTCTGCGATTTCTGGGTCAACGATGACCGACCAATTGATCGTCATTCTTGGGACGAATCGAGTCCGGAACATCCAGTGAAATGCACGTAAGTCAGCTGTTTATTCATTGCTTTCACACACCATAAATAATCAGATGAATGAGCCTGAGGGCAAAATAAAAAGGATGGCTTGACCATCAATAATTTGTTTGAGAAATGTAATGACATGTTTAAATTTATTGCTTTTGCTTAGAACAACCTGAGCTAGCCTGGCAAAGAGGAAGAAACAATTCTCTTCTTCTTTTCCTTAAGCCAAAACCCCTTTTCTTCTTACAATAAGGACGGGGGTATCCTGACGGACAATCGTGAGGTGATCAAAAGGTGGAAGCAGCACTTCGATGAACACCTGAACGGCGCACATGCAGGAGATCAAGACGGTGGGGGAAGGTACATCGCCGGCGTAGCCAACGACGAAGAGGAGCCACTCCCAACGATGAGTGAAGTTAAGGAAGCCATTCGCCAGCTGAATAGAAACAAGTCGGCTGGGAAGGATGGCATCGCAGCTGAACTCATCAAAATGGGCCCGGACAGGTTGGCCGATTGCCTACATCGGTTGATAATCCGGATCTGGGACATAGAACAGCTACCGGAGGAGTGGAAGGAGGGGGTAATATTCCGCATCTACAAAAAGGGCGACAAATTGGACTGTGAGAACTACCGAGCGATCACTGTCCTCAATGCCGCCTACAAAGTGTTGTCCCGAATCCTACTCCGCCGCCTAACGCCACAAGCAAACAGATTCGTGGGAAGTCATCAGGCCGGCTTCATGGAGGGACGGTCTACGACGGACCAGATATTCACATTGCGGCAAATCCTCCAAAAATGCCGTGAACACCAAGTCCCTACGCATCATCTATTCATCGACTTCAAAGCCGCATACGACACGATCGACCGTAACGAGCTATGGAAAATCATGGACGAGAACGGCTTTTCCGGGAAGCTGATCAGACTGATCAAGGCGACGATGGATGGAACGCAGTGCTGTGTGCGGATTTCGGGTGAATTGTCGAGTTCATTCGAATCGCGCAGGGGGCTTCGACAAGGTGATGGTCTATCCTGCATGATGTTCAACGTGGCGCTAGAAGGTGTTATTCGACGAGCGGTGGGCGAAATGCGGGGCACGATTTTCAACAGATCCAGTCAACTTATCTGCTTTGCCGATGACATTGATATAGTCGGCAGATCATCTGCGGCGGTGAAGGAGATCTACCGCACACTGAAACGCGAAGCAGGAAGGATTGGGTTGATGATTAATACGTCCAAGACGAAGTACATGCTGGCCTGCGGATCCGAGACCGACCGAACCCGCTTGTCCAGTAATAACAAGGTCACGATCGACGGCGACGAGCTGGAGATAGTCGAAGACTTTGTCTATCTCGGCTCACTGGTGACCGCAGACAATGACACCAGCCGTGAGATCCGGAGGCGAATTATCAGCGGAAGTCGTGCCTACTATGGACTCCACAAGCAACTGCGGTCGAGAAGACTTAGCCCTCGCACGAAGTGTAACCTGTATATGACGCTCATTAGACCGGTTGTTCTCTACGGGCACGAGACATGGATATTGCTCGAGGAGGACCTGCGTACACTCGGAGTATTCGAGCGACGAGTGTTAAGAACCATCTTTGGCGGCGTACAGGAGAACGGAGTGTGGAGGCGAAGGATGAACCACGAGCTCGCGCGACTCTACGGCGAACCCAGTATCCAGAAAGTGGTGAAGGCTGGCCGGATACGCTGGGCGGGACATGTTGCGAGAATGCCGGATGACTGTCCTGCAAAACAGGTGTTCGCCACGAATCCGGTAGGAACAAGACGAGCAGGGGCGCAACGAGCAAGGTGGTTAGACCAAGTGGAGCGTGATCTGGCGAACGTGGGGTGCCCGAGAAATTGGAGAACGGTTGCCATGGACCGAGTGAATTTTAGGAATTATGTTCGTCAAGTTATGTCGTGAGACGGAATACTATGTAAATAAATAAATAACCGTAACATTCCAAAATGAATGTGTTTCGGTCTTATAGTTCCCTTGAACGTGAGAATAAGGAGGGGTGTGTTTTTTGTAGTTCCGGTTTTCTTATCCTTTGTTGTGATTCTTTTGACAGCTGTGACTCCTTCTCGGCTAAGTTCTTCTAAAAGGGCGCTTTCATTCCAGTCAGGCGCGGTACTATGGGGGGGGGGGTGATCGGGGTGATCACCCCCCCCCCCCAAGCGGCAAAAAACCGTTATAAATTACCCTCAAAAGCTCAAATTTCTATAAAAAGTTGGAACTTTTTTTAGTAGATGTGCTTTAAATTTTCAAAATTTTCCACTCCGTGGGGGTGATTACTCAACAAAAAAGTTAATTTATCACTTAAAAGGCTCAATATTAGAAAAAGTTGGTCCACCAAACTCAAGCAGTTGTAACTTGCGATTCCCTGGCCTGAATTATACCAAATAACTTTTCTTGATAAGTAACTCAACAAAAGTGTGTTGTTGAGTGTTGATTTTGAATTTTCTATTATTGAAATGTAAGGACTACTTTTCTTTAAATTGTTACTAATTTCCCTCATATGCCTGAATTAACACGAGCAAATCGTAATAAATTTAATATTTGCTTCAAATTGCTCTGAATTTCGTGATTTTCTTTTGAATTTTAATGAAATTACAAAATGGAAAAATTCACATACGGGGGTGTGGCTATAAAACTGAAGTACTTAATATATTTGTTCTGTTCTCGTCATATATTTATTGCCTTCATATAAATAATATGCAGTTTCTTTATTATTTGCTCAGATTTAGAAGAAAACAATAAAAAAAAAAATCATTGAACTATAAACATACGGAATCATTTTCATTTTCTTTATTTTTAGAAATTTCTACCATATTAAATGGATTAACAGATTTTGGTCGTTCTAAGAAGTTAAAAAAAACCTTTGGTTTTCAAGTGTTAAATGGCCTTTATTGTAAGAAATTTAAATTTTAGTCAAAAAACGTATGACTTCAATTGACTGTCTAACTTTCTAATCTTTCTTTTGTCTTTTAGTCACCAATATTTCACAAAACAAATTCAAGCGTAATAAACAACAAGGGTTGATGCCGCATAAAATTCATTTTTGATGAAATTTTGAGCAGCGAAATGCTTCCCATTAGGATTTTTTTTGTATTTCAAAATATTTTTTAAATCGATGGAAAATTATCAATTCAGTATCAGGAAAAATCATTACAATAAAACTTTACTTTAAGAATAAAAAGCTAATACATTACGGAAATTTAAATATAATTTGAATTTAAGTTTCTTTTGTTAACAGCTGGTTTATTGAGAATTTGTAAACTTCATAAAGTCATATTAGATGTCTAATGCTAACATCATTTTAAAATCTAAAATAGTGCTATTTTCACTTGGGTTTACAAGGAATTCATGACTTATTGTAAAATAAGATTTTAGGCTCTGAATCATAGTAAAAATTCTCTTTCGTGAGTATTTTTCATCCTTAATTTTCCACCATTCAAATATGAACTATAAAATTAAAATTCGTAAAGTATATTATGAAATTCAAAACAAAAAATTAAATTTCAGATCTGACAAGATTTAACATATTTTTTGTTGTTCATGTAGGTTTGTTACTTAATCAATTATTGATCGATTTCACTCTAAACTGCTTAGTTTTAAAATTACTAAATGTCAGAAATTAAGAAGGGAGAAAAAAAAATCTGACAAAAAATCGGGTTGGGGACGCGAAAATCTTCCAATATCATTTTTCCTCGGTTTTAATTTTTCCCTTGTGAATTGAAACTATCCCTTTATCTTTCACTATTTTTTTTTTCTTCATTTTCATCTCTCAACAACGTGTGTATTATTTTTCATTAAAAAAAATACATTCATAACGAGAAATTCTATAAAGAGCTCTTAAAGTGACAATTAAAAAGTACCAGATATACCTACAAATAAAAAAAATATCAAGATTTTTTCGCAGAGGATGTTATAGATTCGCTGGTTGTTTTACAAAAGGATGTGTGTAAGTTGTGTAGAAGGATATCGAAATGAGTTTAAACAGAAACTATGATAAAGTTTTCAATATTCATCTCTTGTGTCATACCTTTTTAAAAACACATATTGTTCAGTGAAATTCATGGGGGAAGAAGGAGCAGTGTGCAGCTTATATTGTAGACTCATGTGCAACTGATCATCCCCCTCCCCCTCCGCAACTCCTCCTCCCTCCTTTCGCTCACTCAAATGATCGGTTTTTTCACCAGATATTAACGTTCCTTTATATTGAATGATTTTTGAAAACTGGAAAATCACCCCCCCCCCCCAAGAGCCAGCTCTAGGACCGCCCCTGATTCCAGTCTTTGGTATCTGGCTCGTAGACAACACCTTTTGTGAAGCTGTATGTTGGGTGGTCAATTACTTCAACAGGAGTTCGGTCAGTATCCACGAGATGAGTCATTCTTAGCAGTTTGGTATACACTTCCGGTGACTGTGTCCGCAAGACATAACGGCTACCGTTTGCTTCCTTCACAGCAGATACCAGATGACGGTTTCCGTATCCGACAATAGCGTCGACAGATCGTGAAATCAAGAAAGGATTTTGTGGGAGAGTTGGTCGATCGTCATCTTTATCAGAGACCATTCGTAGGAGCATTATGCGTAGAACACCATCATTTTCGTTGTTTGTCATCCATGCTGGGATAGAACCTCTGTCATCCGGTGGATCTGGGTCCCTGCCCGCCATGGCAGGTCGGAGCGAGAGCTTTACTCTCAGTAACCAGTTATTCCTATATTCGACGAAACTTGTTTGCGCGTTTTCTTTTACTCGGGTCACCAAGAATGTAAACAAAGGATGGTTCGGCTATGCGTTCGGAAATTTGCCCAACTTAACGAGTAACTAGACTTATCCGGTATGGAATCCGTTAGTAGTTAATGATTTCTACTGAGGATTTGCGAAAACAGATTTTACAAAATGATTTGGCAGTAAAAGAATGAAAAATCATTCAGCTGTATAACACGCGTGTGTACACGGGTGGGTACCCGATCAAAAACGAACTGTTAATTAATTTTACTAGAGGAAAGGAAAGAGGATTGTGTAGGGTCGCTCTCGAGTACAGATTTCCGTCTTGGGTTGGTGGTGGCTTCCTGTAGCGTGGTTTCGTTAGCTACGTCAGGCATTGTCTTCCTGGCCAGCCTTTTTTTCCGGTGATTTCGAACCGGTCCGACGAGAGGTTGTTATAATGAATAGACGAAAAGAGCACTAGATAGAGTAAAGACAGAGGGGAAGAGGACTAAACGACCAAGTCAGACATTTTAAGATATTTGTATATAGGGTACAAATATTCAAGATCTAAGTTTGCCAAGATGTCTCGAATTGGAACACCAGGTTGTTTACTTCGGGCCCTAAGGCAGTGATTTGACATGAGCCGAGAAACCAGGCGAATAAAATCGCGACGCATGTTAAAATGCTTAAACCATGCCTTTGTCGGAACCTTAGGGATAATCGTATGGAGCCAACGTCACATTGTGCCATTGTCCCAGCTAGACTGCCAAGCGTTAATCGCTAAAGTGCGAGGTATTGAAAAATATTCATTGTAAGTTATTATCCTCTCAAAGATTTCACCTTGTAACGCGCCCACCTTAGCCAATGAGTCCGCATTCTCATTGCCTTCAATAAGACAATGAGACGGGATCCAAGCTAAGGTAATCCTGTACGAATTTTCGATCAAAGCGCCCAATATCCCATTATTTAGGTTTTCCAGGACCGCTAGCCCTATCTATGTTATTCACCTGGAACCTGAAAAACAAATTTTATCCTTTCATATATAGGGCTCTTGGTATGCGCCTGATAGTTAGGCTAAAAATTGCCTGCAAGTTTCTTTTAGGTAGTGTGCAAGTGCCAAAAAGAGTATAGAAATTTAAATTAACGTTATAACTTCGACAATTACCCAGTAAATCATTTTGTCTGCACACATTGCACCTACATAAGAAATGAACTCAGGTTGTAGGAGTTCTCAAATTGTTTTAGGGTAAGTATTGTGATAAGAGCGAATCCAGGTAATACCTACTAAAACTTAATTTATGAATTGTTTGTAAAGGGAACAATATAACAAATTTTCGACTTTGGTCGCTGCTAAGAACATTCAATTTTGAAATCCTAAAATGTATCTTTATTAAAAATGTGCATACTTTCATCTTAGAAATAAATTTCTCCTTTTCGGATAAAGTAAAAAAATGCAGTAATATTAATTTCAAAGGATTTCTAAACAATCTATTTGTTTCTAACAGGAAATTAAACTTTTCAACTTTTTGATTAGTGGAACCGAAGTTTTAAGAAAAAAGTAAATTATTAAATGCTCACGTGCTTACGTTGCTCTTTGTCTTTGCTGTAACTGCCACTGCTGCAAAGTTCCGAGGTATTCATCATCATCCATTGCTACTGTTGTCCCATCGAATATTGTACGGGTAGTTGCTGGTGGTGTTCGACTTACGATCGCCATAGTATCGAGTAAATTGTGCCGTATCGAATGCCGGCTTCGGCGAGTTCTATAACGTATCGACGTTGACGAACATACGGCAACGCTCCCGGAAGGTTTTCTGTGTCCTCTCGCGAATGATGTCCTCAACACTAAGCTCTGTTTGAAGCAGTCGAAGCTAGAATTTGAAAATAAATTCAGATCCATCAAACTTTATCTGGGTTAATACCGGTGAAACAAACCTTTCTCTGTTCCGATTTGAATTCTTTGTTCAGCTTAACATCGTCTCGATTCTGCTCCCTTTTATCCTTCAGTGCTTTCACATTGTCGGCGCATGATTGGATGCATTTTTTGATGGTGTCTTGTCTGTAGCTGTAACCGGCTGCTAGTTGCCGATGCAGATCGCGACATTGGGTCTCTGGATTAATCTGACCCTTAAAGGATTCCGTGGGGAGCGATGTATTGAGAGCATAGATAATCTTATCATCCAAGGCTCGCATCCTTTTGAGTTCTTCCTGAAAAAGGATAATTTAACAATTAAAAACAATTTCGATTATGCCGGTCGTTATCAATCGATGTTACACAACAATCTTACCAAAAGCAAGTCATCAAATTGCTTACCTGAAATTGAGAGAAATCGCCGCATTCTTGAATGGAGCTCATATCCGACTGGAAGTTTAACGTTTGAAAGATTTGGTTTCGATAGTTTGATATCAAAGTATAAGCAGGAATCTGAGTAAATCTTTAAAAACTGAAAGATTATTTTTGTACACATGCACTTAGGGACCACACTCAGTTCGAGTTTTATTTTTTTCGAATTTCATTTCGAGTTTCGGTCTCATGGTCTTTCCACCTTCACCTCTAGATACCAATCTCAGAAATCTCTCCAAATCAGAAAACACTGGAAAAAACTTTTGAACAAAATATCTTTTGCGAAGGGCAGAAAGTTTCGAAAGATTTCACCGACAGTAAACTATATTTTTTTGTTTATGAAATTTTTAATTGTTTTTATTTTCACATTACTCTCTCTTATGCTGAAATTTCAGAAATGATTACAGAGCAAATTTAATATTTTTACGTTGCGTCGTTATAAAAAGTAACAATAAAGAAGCATCGCTCTTGCTTATATTCTATTATCTTGATAGAAAATTATAGCAAATATTAAAAGATCAAGAATCTAATGGAAGATTGTACTTCTCGTGCATTTCCTTCACCGTCACTCCTTCGAGAACTGCTAACGCTCCCAGCACCTTTTGGGTCGCATCTTTGATATCGTTATATTTGTGCAACAAATCCATCATCAACAGTTTCTCCGTTTCGTCACCTGCTTGTTTCTTACTTTTGCCTCTTTCCTTGGAATGTGGCGTATTTTCTTTCTGTGAACTCATTGTTTGGAATGATCGTTAGTTCCAGTTGAAGCATAATCTGAAGAGAAAAAAAAATCGAAAGTGTTGTATATGAGAACGTAAAAAATTTAAACTGGTAAAAGGTGTTATTTTTATTTAATTCACAAAATTCTTTTCAAAGAAAGTGTTTTATATAGTTTCATTATTTCTATAAAAATAGTATTATCTATAGAGCTTTTGATAAATTGCTATATACCTACATTTCTATTTAAAAAAAATGATAGAAACCTTCATTTCTATCTAACGGCGTGTTCGCAAATTGATTTCTTTTTGGGTGATGCATCAGTCGATCGATTTTTTTGATAGATGTCAAATCACTTTCCAACACTTTTGCATACGTTTGTTTCTAATTTACGAACGCCAGCATCGATAAAAAACAAATCACTTCGATAGAAAAAATCAATTTACGAACACGCCGTAAAAATTGATATGATATTTATTATGATTCATTCATCAAACTGAAACCTACACTCAGAAATTTAAAAAATATTAAAAATATTTTGTTTTAATTACTCTGACATTTGACTGACATTAATATCCAGAAATATTAAAAAATAACTATTTCAATTATTTAAATTTATGCACCCGAATAATTTCTTGGCGTATAATGATCCAATGCATAAAATTTAATAACCGAGATATTATTTTGTTCAAACAAACGCTTTGTGATTTGTGCGTTTGAGTCCCAACTAAACGGGTATGAGCACGTGCTATGATTCTTCAGTTGCAAAATGCCGCTCAACTTGACTGCATGCAGATTCCATTCTTTTCGAATATGTGAATAATCTTCAAAAAGGATGGAATCAGTAGCAGCAATTTATTATTAAAAGGAAAGTGCATTTGGTTTGTATGCTATGGTCAATAATGCACATTGACCATAGAACTAATACAAAAATCAAACGATTTTCGTTTGCTTTTTCTGATTATTTCTGCTTTAAGCGTTTGCTTTACGTCCCGGCTCAAACTTTTTTTTCTGACCACCAGATGTCGCTTCCATAACAATCCTCCCATTTCTCAATGCATAAATTTTAATCGCAGAAATATTTCTCAGAGAGAAATATCCCAGTAATTACACCATGAGAAATATCCTTGTGCGTAAAGAGGGAGAAACGTGAAAATACCTAAAACTTAATTGTTTGATATTTTATTTATTTCTGAGTATACTGAAACCACTTGATCTGTTTTTGTTGTTGGGTTTTAATTTCATGGCTTGAGTGTCAAACTCATATCGCGAACCCACTTGATCCAGGGGGTGACATGCCTATCCTTTGTCATTGATTTTGACAACCATCAAAATTACGGGCCCACGATTTTGTGGGCCCATAACAAACCTGACATTTGCTGTCATCGAACCGGACTAGATGTCAAATCCTAGAAATTTATGAATGATTGCACACTAACACAACAATCATTCTGTTTCCTCATTGGTTGAAATTTTGACTTTTTCAACTCTCTAACTGCTTTGAGAGGAAAACACCATAATCATTACTCCCGATGGATTGAAAAAAAGAAAAAGATTCTTGTTCGCAAGAAGAACCATATTGCCATCTACTGCCCTAACTTGATCTGACTCACCCTATTTGCTGTTCTCTCCACAATCCATCTCCTACGTGTAGAGTTCCGACAGATGCACGCTCTTTTTTTTTAACTCAAAATTAAGTATGACCGAGGTTCAAAACATAGTTCGATTCTATGAACTTAAAGTTAAGTACCCTTTTTTCCCCCTTGCTATGGATCAAAACGGAGTTCGAACTGCGAACTCAAAATTGATCCCTTTTTTTTCCTTCGGCGAGGGATCAAAGCTGAGTTCGACCTTATAAACTAAAAATTGAACTCTCTTTGTTGGACTGAAAACACTTAGCGAGTTCAGTCCGAACCGGAACACCAACCAACGAACACGTCGCAAAATTATGTCGTTCCGGAACAATTACCGGAAGACTATGAAGGAACTTCATAATGAAATGCATGTTCACCGTGTCAGCGTAAAATTCTGTCCGTCATTGTCATCATATGGTGAGCGGCTTGGAATGTCCGGAAACTACCGGATGTTGTTTACTTCCCGTGGGAAGTAACATCCGGAAGTTTTCTTTGACCGGGACTTTCCACCGCTCTGTAATTGCAATGCACAGCAACATCCGGGTATAACCAATTTTAATCATCATTCAATTCCCTGAAAATAAGCTACCCTCGAAAAAAAGGATAAATTCGAGTTCGGCTGCCGAACTTAGTATTGAGTATGCCTATCAGAACTTAATTTTGCTATTGCCCAGTCAAACTCAAAGTTGAGGGAAGCCACCGAAGTGCTGTTTTGAACCAAAACTACTTAATTTTGAGTTTAAAAAAAAGAGCGTGTGACAGCTCGAGCTGTCAAAAGTGACAGTGCGTCCCCCTCCTCGAACACCCCCGCGCGTACGCAGCCAGCACAAGATCGTGCTTAAAGGAAAATCTCGAGTATTTCTGATGAACGTGAAAGTGTCCTACTATCCCGTGGAAAAACGCTGAATTTCGTCTAAAAAACGCCCTCAAAGTAAGTAAAACTAATTTAAATGGGTGCAAAAATTACTTACCCCCGTAACGGAATAAAACTCGAATGTCGAAATGTTTTGCAATAGATTGAAAATTCAATAGAAAGTAAAAATCGACCCGTGGCTAGTCAGCAAAGATCGACCGAATGGCTGCTGCTGCTTGCTTGGCTGATGGTTGCCCAAGAAAAAAAAAGTTGGGGTCGAGAGACAGCCACAGCGAGCGAGCAGCCAGTATAAAGGAGGCTGAAGATGGTTGACTGCAAAAAAGCACCATATAATGTGAATACAGGCCTACGTTAGTGTTTTTTTTGCGCCTGCTACCATTACTTGTAGTTTTTTTTTTGCTGCTGCTGCTGTGTTGCTCAAACTGTGTGTCGTATCTCGTATCCCCATAATGTCGTATGAAATCGACCCGAATTCTACACAGAAAATATGAGTAATATCTAGCTATGTATTCAATTATTTTGATGGTTTATAACCTTTTTTCCGTTGTTGATGAAGGGTTTACTTTTGGCAATTTGGATTGTACCTTTAAGGTACCAGTAGGGTAAGGTGAAATTATGTATAATCTGCTTTTCGGTTTCTGGGAATATTCAAAAGTATTTTTAGCTGTCTATGATTCATTTCATTTTTGCAGCTTATATGGCAAATCAACCAGTACTTTCGCAAAGGGCGAATAATGTTTAGGATTACTGTGTACATGGCAATTTTTTTAATAGATTCGTATTAGGCCGGAACAATTTCAAATTCTTTTTATGCAACCCTCCTCGAACTTCCGAAAATCCCGACATGCAATTTAATTTATTATGCGAAATAAAGGTATCTTTAAAGTTACATGTAACTGTTGTACAAGTAACTATCCGTAAGGAGGAAATAAATTAAGGTTAAAGTATTTTATTGATAAATTTGATGAATTTTCCGAAAATTCAAACAATTGAAAGAGCAAAAGTCAAACTGTCGAAGATGCGAATTGTATAACCATTTGGATTCAAGATTTTTCATATCGAACTTAAATAATTCGAATTTAGAATATAGTAAAATATAGATTGTATGCAAGCTTGTTGCATGCAATCTCATATTTAATTTGTTCCAATTTATTGAAAATTTATTAAAGATTTTATCTGAAATTCTGTTTGAAACCTAAGCAATAATTCAAAATAAAATATTTAATAAAATTTGAAAGCAAGTGTTATGCTAAATCCAGATTTATTTCTGTGCTTCAAAAATGTATATTCTGGATTGAAATATGGCAGCTGCAGATTATCTATATGACGAAATAGAAGTGCCTTTCGATTGAAGAATAAAAAATTTTTGCGGTTCTCATTTCACATCCCACTTCAATTTAATTCTTATTGAAGTTTCAGTTTTGTTCTAATATTCCAAACAAATCAGACGAACTAATACGATCTAAGTTTGCGTACCATATACCTAACAATTCTTAAATTTTCTTTACTTCGAATTAATAATTTCCCGAACTTTGAATCTGAATTCTGAATCTTAAATTTTAATTCCAATCTGAAGTTTCAACCCGGGTTAGGAGTTAGTAATATCAAATCTGGATCTTAATTTTCAACCTGAAATTTTGTTGAAGTCAAAATCTGGTTCTGAAATCTTAATCCTGAATAATCTTAATCTGATTCTGAAATCTTACCTTAACCTACCTACTTAATTTTTGAGCGAAAAAGCAAATAACCTCAATTTTTATTAATTTTTCTATAATAGTCAGTATTTTTTCTCGAGGAATTTTAAGCTTCGATTGCTTGTTCATCCCGAAGTAAGTTGTTTCGCGTGTTTTTATTTTCCCCTATTCTGTTCCAGTCTCCAAACTTGTTTTTCCATCGACATTCTCGAACACGCCTTTTTTGTCGCAGTTTATTTTCAACAGAGATTAACTTCTTTGTGTTTCTTTCTGATTTTTCAACAAATGGATGATCAATTTTGCTTTCTCTAGAACAGGCATGTCAAACTCGTTTAGGTGTGCGGGCCGCATTAAAAAATTTCTATGACGTAGAGGGCCGCAGCCAAAATCAGTTAGAAAACATAACATATTAGTTTCGCGGAGATTAGAAACAATACAATGGAATATAGTTATAAGTAAACTTGGAATGAAACGCTGAAATTTGTATTAAAGCTTTTAATGTTTAACATTCTTATATTATAATGCATAATATCTATTGTCCTGATGCTTGACATCGTTTCTGAGATACTAGTTTGTTAATATCAGGTTGAAGTTAATTTGTCACTGACACTTTATTATTGATCATAAATTTGTATCAGATAATCTCGAACGATGAGAAGTTTTTGTAGCTTTCATTATGGAAAAAAACTGCTCACATAGATAGGTACTTGCAAACATAGCAAAAATTCTGGCAACAACTTTCCGTAACTCAACGTAGTGTTCAGGCAAATAGCTGTAAAATATTGGTACAGCCACTTCAATGTAATTCGCTTTTAATAAAGAATCGCACCGCAGCTCTATCAACTCTAGTTGCAAGTTATAAGCAGCATTTTCAGGAGCAAAGTTCTTGACACATAGAGAAGTGCAGAAGGTTTTCTTTGGAAATTGTGTTGATCAATAAACGTAACTTTGCTTGAAAGTTTTTTACATCATCACAAATAGATATGATATTTTTTTCTTTTCCTTGAAGTTTTAAGTTTAAATCTTGCAGGTGGCCAGTGAAATCAACGGCAAATGCCAAATCCTGAACCCAGTCGTCTGCTTGAAAATGTTCAACAGGTTCAACCTTTCATTTCCAAAAATAATATTATTTCCTCTCGTAGGAAAAAAAATCTTTTTAATATTTTGTGGCAGGTAAGCCAGAGTACTTCTGTATAGTAGGGAACACAATCGAGTTCATGTCCAATGTCTTCCAAAAATGTCGAAAATTGACGATGATTCAAGCCACGGAAACGGTTAAAATGTATAGAAATCTGAAACTGTTTTAGCACATTTTGGAACTTTAATTGCTTTGCGCATAATGCCTCTTGGTGAATAATACATTGAAAGTGAGGATATTTGCAACTGTTATCCCTTATTTTCGCAAGCAGTTTTGCACCATTAGTTGTATTTAAATCTTTATTCAGTGCTTGTTTCAGATTTTTCATAATTTTATCTTCATACTTTTTTGAATGGACAAACACTACAACTTCTCAAAAAGTATATGGAAAATCGCACAATAAAGAAACTTTGAAGCGTGCTATCTCGAAAGTAGCTTTTGTGCACTTATACTCGACCTCTGAATCCGTATAGAAGTCAAAAAAATATTATAGAAAGATTATAGAAAAAGATAATTTTATGAACAGTAGCTGAAGATATTTAAAAAAAAACACAATTATTTTTTTCATTTTAGAGTATTTCAAAAACTGCTCTAATCAGAGTTTTCGATTTTTTTATTCAGTGACCGATATGGTATTAAAAATGAATCTCAATTTACGAATAAAAAATATTGTTAACTAACTAGTGTTATTAAAAATGTATGCTGTTTATACTCACGTATTCGGATAGGTTTGAAACAATAAGTGGACTCCAACGATGGAATATGTTTTTGTACAATTCCGGTGCAACCAACACACTTACCGCAAAATTAACCGAACGTTAGACAAGTGGTCACTGAAATAAAATTATTCAGAGCTGCAAATTTAATCACGGAAATTTGTTGATTGTTTAGAACGTGCTTTTTTACAATGAATAATGTTAATATTCACGCTTACGTACATCTTTAATTTAAAAAAAAAAATCAAAATATGTATGTCTGTTGTTCCTTCGGTAAAACAAAAATAATAGAACACAAATACTAAGAAGATATTTATGTTGTTAACACATCTTACGAGGATGTGGGAATCACCTCAAACTGTGGTTCAGAGCAACAGTTTTACGCGTGTTTTTCTGAGAGGAAATTTGAACATCGAAAAACATTTGCATTAAGTTGAACACATTACATTCAACTTTAGTTTTTTGCAGTAATATTTTACATAAAAATAAGTGGTGTTTTTTTGTGACAATTTAAGCCGGGGCTACGCGGGCCGCATTGACCAAGGCCGCGGGCCGCATGCGGCCCGCAAACCCCCAGTTTGACATGAATGCTCTAGAATCTTCTCCGCAGTCTTGGCTCTGTAAACAAGCTCCGTCCTTAGCTTGACAACATAAGTACTGACCTTTCCCATTTTATTCCACGTTCTAGATGTCTAACAACGCAGCACATCGGCATCGTTACAAAAACGTTGGCCTAGACTCGACAGAGTTGCGCCGCCGCCGCGAGGAGGAAGGAATCCAGCTACGTAAGCAGAAACGTGAACAGCAACTGAGCAAGCGCCGCAATGTGAACGTGGCCGAGGAAGGAGATCAGGAAGCTATCCTTACGGTATGGGTTTCGTGTGGTGTCAACAAAAAAGAATTACAACACTCAGTTATTCTATTTCTAGGACGAAGTGCAAACGACAGACCCGCAGATACCGCTGATCAAGCAGGAAACCATCCAGGCGCTGTACAGTCCGAACGTGGAGGATCAACTGAATGCTACCCAGAAATTCCGGAAGCTGCTTTCGAAAGAGCCAAATCCACCCATTGATCAGGTCATCCAGCATAATATCGTCCCGCGGTTTGTTGAATTTCTGGCCAACTCATCCAATGCGACACTGCAGGTAGGATTTTCGATCAATTTTGCAAAGCAAGAAATAATTTATTAATCGAAACAGTTTGAAGCGGCTTGGGCTTTGACCAACATCGCATCCGGAACTTCAGAGCAAACCAGCGTAGTGATAGCTGCCGGGGCAGTTCCCATTTTCATTGGACTGCTGGAAAGCGAGCATATCGATGTACAGGAACAGGCCGTCTGGGCTTTGGGCAATATCGCTGGGGATTCTCCAGAGTGCAGAAACTTCGTTTTGGACGCTGGAGTTATGGAACCATTGTTACAGTAAGTTGTTCAGGTTCGATAAAATGAGAGTTTTAGAATATGACAGACATATTTTTCCAGCGTTTTGAACTCATCTTCCCGCATTAACCTTACCCGCAATGCTGTTTGGGCTCTATCGAATTTGTGCCGCGGCAAAAACCCTCCTCCGGACTTTTCCAAGGTGGAGAAAGGACTGCCCAGTCTTGCCCGGTTAATGTTCCACAACGACGTGGAAGTATTGGGCGATGCCGTGTGGGCTGTGAGTTATTTGTCGGACGGACCGAATGACAATATCCAGGCTGTCATCGAAGCTGGCTGCTGTCGGAGGCTCGTGGAGTTGCTTATGTAAATTTGTTATTGATTCTATTTGATAGGCGGTTTACTTACGGCTTTAACTTTAACTTCAGGCACGGGAATAATAACGTAGTGTCGGCAGCTCTCCGTGCTGTGGGTAACATTGTGACCGGTAACGACAGTCAAACGCAGCTGATTCTAAACTGCAACGCCTTACCGTGTATACTGACGCTGCTGAGTTCGGCCAAGGACTCGATCCGGAAAGAGGCTTGCTGGACAATTTCCAACATTGCCGCTGGCAATCGGCATCAGATCCAGGCCGTTATCGATGCCAACATCTTCCCCAGCATCATCAATCTGCTGTCGAAGGCGGACTTCAAAACCAGGAAGGAAGCGGCCTGGGCGATTACCAATGCGACTAGTGGTGGCACCGTTGACCAGATCAAATATTTGGTATGAATTCAGTAACTTCTTCTAGAAATAAACATTAAAATATACTAATATGTTTTCTTATCATCACTTCCTACAGGTTCATGCAGGTTGTATTGCACCGATGTGCGAACTGCTGACTGTGATGGACCCAAAGATAGTGACAGTGGCTCTGAACGGGCTCGAAAACATCCTCAAAGCCGGCAACCAACACAAGGTCAAACCGAACCCGTACGCCGTTCTTATCGAGGAATGTTACGGTAAGTGTTCTGTGAAAAAAAAAAACTTTTAGTTAAGAATCTTAAAGAAATTAATTTTGTTTACTTTTATGTTTCAGGTCTGGATAAGATCGAGTTCCTGCAGTCGCATCAGAATAATGAAATTTACGAAAAGACCTTCAACATCATCCGGACGTACTTCAGCAACGATGAGGAAGACGTGGCTGTGGCGCCTTCGACTGAAAATAACCAGTTTCAGTTTAATGCAGATCAGTCAGTGCCAATGGATGGGTTCCAGTTTTAAACCAGCCACCATCGATCGTTTCACCTTACAAGAAATTAGGACTCGTCGAGACAGGAATACAAAACTCTCCTCCACGAAGGAACGGACCATTCAATAAAGACAAATAACTGGTTGGTAAATGAAAAAAAAAACCACACATTGTAACGTTAAAACATGAACTCAACAACAAACGAGGAGAGATTCACGAGACGGACCGACTCAGATAGGTAATCTTTTTAACGTAACCCGAAAAAAACTTTGTGCAACAACGGACGATAAAGTGAAACCTTGTCACATATTCTCATATAATCGAGTTTACCTTTCCGCTAATCAAGGAAAACCAACAATCGGACAAGGTGTTATTAGAGAGAAACACGCAGTGTTTTTGGACTGACTATTTTTATAGACAAAGATACTGATGAATGCAAACCAAATTCAGACCATTTATACATATTTACCGAGCGCCCTCGCCCTTTGATGAGAAAATAAGTTGTAGGACTCATTGTTTTGTGTAATTATTCACATTGGAAAAGTGAAGTACTAGAACAGCTGATTATACAAATTACAAGTGTATAGCATCTGAAGAAAGGAAACGGAGAAAAATGTGTTTGACTCGATGTAGCCCAGCTATTAGTGAAGCAGCATGAGCTGATTAAACAAAACGAGAGCTCAAGCCTCCCAATTTCATCAACCTACATGTAGGGTATATTCACATGGACAGCGGAAGCAAAAGCAAACAGCAAATCGAAGGCCTTTTGACCGAACACCTCCCAAGATTTAAAATCATGAGACCACTCATCTTAGGATACACAACAAACACAACCCACACACAGTTACGAATCACAAAATCAATATTTTATGCAAAATTTATCAACAATGAACTATTAATTCGAAGTCATTATATGTATGTCAGATCGGTGGGATATAATAAAAATTAATCTTCAACAAAATTAACCCCAAACGGATTTGGATTGTCCGGCCTCCCGGAAAACTCTACCCTTCATTCTAAAGCAAAGTAAAAACGTAAACGTTGAAACCATTATTCATAATATAGTTGTGTTAAATTTGGCAAACAAGCAGACAAATCGGCGACAAAACAAAACAGGAACTAAATACGGATAACGCCGAAAAATAAAAAGTAGACCAGCGCTAATAATATTAATAGATTTGAATAATCGAAGTAAACAAAACAAAAAATATGATATTTCTGACTAACAAATAAAAAAAAAATGTGATTAGTGTTTTAATAGTGCTACCTACTACAATTTGAGAGAAATAAAACCAACCATTGAAAATAATAATAAAAAAAACGGAAAACGACTAGAAAATTCTCTATCGGCTCCAATTCATTGAAAGAAATTATCCGTTTTATTTTAGAAATTTTTGCTAGGTAATTTAAATGCGAAATAGATTCGAATGAAAGCATTAAGCGTTTTCTATACATTTGTGTAGTGATTTTCGGAAGACAAAGAAATTTAATTGAAACGAGCATGTAAATGTTGTAAGATTATTCCTAACACATATATTCATTTCGATAAGTTTCTAACAGTTTAAAGTCAATCAAAAAATTCAAATGCGCGAGGATAATAACTCATCTTTCCCTCAGTCACTATCGCTATCAGAACCACCGCCCTTGGAATCTTCCTTCTTGTCGTCCTCCTTGTAGTGGCGATATTCCTTCTTCAACTCCCACATATTCTTGTGCGGGTTCTTCATATTGTAATCACAGACTTCCTTCAAAATTTCCTTCAGATAGCTGATGGGCTGCCGAGTGATTTTGACCAAATCCTTGATATTGTAGTACTGATGCTTCTCGAAGGCATTGAACAACATATCCAGAACGGCGTTCTTGTCGTCTCGGGACTTTTTGCCCTCGGCCTTCTTCCGTTCCTTGTCCTCGATGTTGTGCTTATGGTCCGACACCGGTTTGAAGTTGTGGACAATTTTCTCTAACGATTTGACCTGCCGAGCAGGTTGAGAAGCTTTACGGATCGATTCCAGCTTCATTTTCATGTAGCAATTATCGGCGTACGGACGACACTCCAACTTCTGCACGATGCGACCTTCCATGAACAATTTTTCCTGTTCCGGTGGGGCATCTTCACGGGTCGATACCGGAGGAATGCTGTGGGAGAAAACTCCCAACGTTTGTTTGGTCACAACCGACACGTCCAGCCGGTGATCTCGCGGAATCTTGTCCGACGGATCAATCTCGATGACGGCATCTGACAGGGTTAGCGAGACCTGAGCCTTCTGACCGACCTGCTTAGAAATTTTCAGTTTACCGACCTCAATATTCCCGGGAGCTTTCTCCCACTTGTTGGCAATGTATTTGGGAACTTTGACTAACCAAACGCCTCTTCCTGCGTTGGATAGATCCAGCTCCTTGTCAGCCCGGGCAGGCTCGGCTTCCTTTGACATTTTATTGGAAAGGAGAAAACAAAGTTAAACTAACTATTAAAACTTACAACGCAGGTAGTAAGTAGACAGGTAATCCGATTAACGTTTTTTACTGAACCCTGATCCGGTTTTTATATGGTAAACGACGAGGTAAACACTAGTTCAAGAACAACATTTGAAAAGAGATTAATCGCCGGTGGATGAATTTTTGGTTACACACTCTCACGGTTCTAGCTAGAGTACATTTTTTTTTGGTTTTGTTCATTTTAATTTTTAAATTAAAGGATATAGGATATAAAATTTTTATCGTAATATTTGTTGATTTCACAGGGCAACTGTAGCACTGCATGTGACTGGTTTAGACCTGGTTTAGAGCCTGGTTTACATTTCCCGTGAAAATGAACGTGAAAAATCTTCTTTTGTCAACAACTCAAAAATGCGTCACGACTAAATGCATTAGCCTGAACGAGCAATATCATTTTACCCAATCAAGCTGAGTTTGTTTTATTCCAAATTTCAAGTAGTTTCATTTTATTGTGTCAAAAATTGACGTGACAGACGTGACAAATCACGGCAGTGATAATTTTCTCATTATTACGATTAATTCTAATTTATTAATTTTAAAAGGTAATTTTGACACAAATCTGGTACGCTTTACAATAAATTATTTTCAAAGCTAAGTTAGGCTGCTATCATTTTCTTATTCCATCAAGTTTTACGATCTATTCAAGAACGAATGCCTGGATTTTCCAATCACCACTGTCTTATATTTTCAGATGTCTGCCAGTGTTGATCCTCGTCGACCGGAGAAGGTGAACCGCTATAAACCGGTGGACACCGGAAACCAGGGCGCAGGAGTCGGCGATGACCTCATGCCGGACTACATGAATATCCTGGGTAAAATTTTGATTGGCACATTTTCTCATTAGTATTTCTCTAGGTATTTTGCCCATTGAAAGCTGAACAAATCGGTCCTACGCCGTTTGGCCTAAAGTCATTTGGCATAAAGCCGTTTGGCATAACGCCGTTTGGCATAAAAGTCGTTTGGCATAAAGTCATTTGGAATAATGGTCATTTGGCATAATGGCTGTTTGGCATAATAGCCGTTTGGCATAAAAATATAAAAACTCATAAGGTTACATAGAGTGTTGCTAAAAATTAAAATACATTAGTTTTTTTTTCAATTTACCGAGTTTCTAGGTTTATTCAAATCCCTAGTAAGGCCCGTGTCTCTAGGTTAACCCAAAGCTAGGGACAATCCCCTAGCCCGGTCCGCAACGCGAAGCGTAAGGACCATACGTCATTTTAGTTCGAACGCGAAGCGTGAGGAGGCTTCCTCGAAATTTTGATCCGTAATTTTAGGACGGTCCCGTCTTTCGAGGTTTATTCAAAGCCCTAGGTAGGCCCCGTGTTTCTAGGTTTACCCAAAGCTAGGGACAATCCCCTAGCCCGGTCCGCAACGCGAAGCGTAAGGACCATACGTCGTTTTAGTTCGAACGCGAAGCGTGATGAGGCTTCCTGGAAATTTTGATAAATAATTTTAGGACGGCCCCGTCTTTCTAGGTTTATTAAAAACCCTAGGAAGGCCCCGTGTTTCTAGGTTTACCCAATGCTAGGGACAATCCCCTAGACCGGTCCGCAACGCGAAGCGTAAGGACCATACATCATTTTAGTTCGAACGCGAAGCGTGAGGAGGCTTCCTCGAAATTTTGATCCATTATTTTAGGATGACCTCGTTTTCATGCCCAAAGTAAATGCAATATTTTATGCCAAATGACCGTTATGCCAAACGGCCGTTATGCCAAACGGCCATTATGCCAAACGACCATTATGCCAAACGGCTTTATGCCAAACGACTTTTATGCCAAACGGCGTTATGCCAAACGGCTTTATGCCAAATGACTTTATGCCAATCGGTATACAATCGAACAAATCAACTTCGATTTTAAGTTATTTGGAGGATTTGACTGATAGGAATTAAAAATATTATGCAGAATCTTTCAAAATTATACAAAGAGGGCTAAAGTTTTAGAAATGTAGAGATAGTATTTTGAAAAATGGTCAAAGTTCAAGTCTAACCCTAGCTTAGTGTGCTCCCCTTGATTTTTTATTGGTATTTTTTTTTTCACAAACCTACAAATAGAATATATTTAAAAATAGTAGCACTTATTATTAAACATTGTGCAATCAGTAATATTTTGAACTGATTTTAAAATTTTTTTTGACGATCTATTTAATCTACTCTTTCGAACCCCCGACAGGAATGATATTTTCCATGTGCGGTCTGATGATGAAGCTGAAATGGTGCGCCTGGTTGGCCCTGTACTGTTCCTGTATCAGCTTTGCCAATTCGCGCGTTTCGGACGACGCCAAGCAGGTCCTATCGTCGTTCATGCTGAGCGTGAGTGCCGTGGTGATGTCATATCTGCAGAATCCAACCCCGATGACGCCGCCCTGGCAAACGGCGTGAGCATGAACAGGGGTTGGAACGCATGGTTTGAGTTTTAAGTACGTGTTTATATATGGTTTCTGTCAGTTCATTCAATAGAAGTAATATTTTCATCGAAGTGTAAAAGTAGAATACATAATTGCAAATCGTGCAACATTTAACATTCGAAGGAATGAAAAAAAAAACCAAATAAATCCTCTAAAAAATATATTGAACGAAAACCGTTAACATCGGAATGCGAAATTTGTAGCAATATTACTTTGATCGAATCCAGAACACGTTTTCCAAGAGGCGTGCAAGCAGCGGATCGAGCTTGTTGGTATTCAATTCTTGCTTCCAGTTCTGCTTCAGGATTCGCTCGGCTATCACGACTGGTTCTTCCTTGGTGACGTTCTCCGCAGCCACACCGATGGTGAAGAAATACATTGCTTTGCGAACCGCCGGGCTGTACACATCGCAGAAAGGAAACAAGGCCGGAGCCGTTTTCGCTGGAATTTGATGTAGGTCTTGTACAATAACAACTCCTTGATTCCGTATATCTTCCCGATACCGGTGTATGAATTCCCGATAATCGTCCACGAATTTCTTATCCGAAAATTCCGTCTTCGTTAGGGCAACAGGTTTACGATCTTTGAAACAATTTGAAGAAACGATGTCTTTCAGTAGATAATTTGTTGCTACAGGCACGGTGGTATCGGTGTTATCGTAGAGCAGTACAATTGAGGATGGTTCTCCTGGTTCTCGGTTAAAGGCCCGTGCAAAGCTGACATTCAAAGTTGCCCAAAGCATTGGATCGACGCTTGGGTACTTGGGTTGCAGTGACATGAAGTTGTCACATTGTTCCTTCCCATATAAGAACAGATATGCTCCCACCAGAGATGCAACACCTACTATACACCATAGTCCTTGGAACCAAGTCTTTGGAACAAAATCTCGTATATAAGGCCATAATGTTTCTTTCCATTCCCAGGACTGTAGCTTGGATTTAATATAATCAAGAATGCCAGCTTCTCTCGGTTCCACATTTTGTTGCCTCAATTTGGTGGAATCATCTACGATAGTTTCGTAACTCTTTTCAGTATCGTTTTGCTGGCTATTTAAAGACACTTTACTTTCGTCTTTGTTTATACTGTAACAGCAAAAAATAAACATTGGAGTTGAAGTTAAAATTATGGTTTACTTAGCTTCAAGTCTTTGAGATAGTAGAACAAATCTATCGATATTCTTAACACTACGCTGCCTTTAGTTTATTTCAAACAAAAGGATTTATCTTGACGGAGTTTTGAGTAAAATTGATCTTTTATAACTGATAAACACATCTTAATGAACTAGAAATATATTTCGAATCTATTTGCTATCTTTCATTTAATCAAGGATTCAGATCTTGCAACGATATTTAAATTTCAGATATAGGTACCTACATAAGATTACAGCTATTTCTGACATCATTCAAGAAAGTCTTAGTGTACTACATATTGAAAATTTCAACTCATTTAATAAATTTATTGAAACTTACTTTAAAAATATCAGAATCCATTTGCTTACAATCATCATAATTCTACTGACAACTTCTATGACTTTTCCCAGAACTCAGAATTATCAGAATTAGGAAAAAATGCTCAATGAATTAAAACCTTCAATTTCGAAATCTTTGTAATGTTCTATTATAATTATATTCTATTATAATAATAGTTTGAAGAAGAAGTCCACAAATTTATTATGTAATTGATTTTCAACATATTTTCAAAAGTTTAAAAAAAAAAATCAATGGCATGTTTGGAATCAGCGCCCCCAAATTATTCAAAATAGCTATTGAATTTTTTGCACCTCGCAAAAATGTGAATTTTGTTGCCTAATGTATTCCTTCAATCTCAATCGTTAAAATACATATAGCGGATAGCGATATCCACTTCTTAGAATCAGAAAGCCACCTGGATTGCGACTATCACTTCATGGCCACTTTAAGTGTTTTGCTGCGTTGTTATCATTTTGCAATGAAAAATCATGATACGACAAAAAAAATAAAAAAAACAAACGGAAGAGATTATAATATCGGAATCGGAAGTCAGAAATGGAATTCAGTTCAGATACCAATTTTACCCCCCGCAACAAAAATATCCAAATAATTTACCTTCGGTCAAAACCGTCAAAACTCTCATCGGAGGAGTCAAGGCTCGATGACATGTCGGAGCTGGTATTGGATTGCTGAAATAGATCATCAAACAGGTAACATTAATTACAACGATGATTTCGTTTAATCTTATCCATTAAATACCTTCCCAGGGCTTCTTCCGGCGTTTCTATTTGTTGCCATCGTTCTGCTTGTTCGGCTGCTGCGACTCCCTTCCTGCTCCTGATAAATCTCGATGCTCAAAGAATTTTTGCGAGCCACCAAAAAAAAACACGTCAAGCAGAGTCAATGCTGCAATGTTATGCACAGTGATAAATATTTCAAATTTGAGTTTGTCCAATTATTAAAGTTAATTGAATATGAAATATTGGTCTTAGCATGTCCCATTGCGAACAAGAAAATAAAAAAAATTTAAAACTAATCAAAATTTAATAAAATTAAGAACCGTGTATAAATTTGAAATTTTAGAAAAAATTTCTTACAGTGTCTGTCTCTCTGGTTCGACTCCTGTCAAGTTTATTTTTATTTATACTTTGGCTTGGTGATTCAAAATAAGCCAAACTTCAAATTTTCTTTAGAAAAATCGAAATTATCCATCTAAAAAATTACATTACCACTTGTTAAGGCCTGTGTTCGTGAAATTTAAATTTACCGCAAATACCTCATCGGAGTGGGGAAGTTCCAACTTGCTTGGTAAAGGCAGAATAATGGGTCGTTATACATTGAAGCTGAAAACCAAAACTGGCCAGCAGCACATTGTCAGCAATCTGGAACCGAACACAACGGTTCAATCGTTGAAGGATCGTATCACGGAGCTGACCACGATTCCGACTGAAGGGCTACATGTGGTGCTAGGCTTTCCGCCCTTCAGGCAGCTTGATCTGAGTCAAAACGAGGCCTTGATATCGACCATCGGAATCACCAATGGCGATACGCTGATCGTCGAGGAGAAGCTGCTCAGCGAGGAGGAACGCCAGCAGCTGGCCAAAGCAAAACGGATGCAGGAGGACGAAAAACTGGCTCGAGAGCTGGCCGCCCAGGGCGAAGAGGGATCCGGCATTCTGATGAAGCAGGTCGTGCCGAGCGATAATTCCTGCTTGTTCACTAGCATCGGTAAGGGGGATTATTTTTATATTGCGTCGTGTCGATCGATGTTAATTTTTATTTTTAGGATTTGTTTTAACCGGTAAAGTGGATCCGGAAAGTAGTCAGTACATGCGCCAAATTATCGTCTCGACCGTGAATGCCGACAAGCAGGAGTACAACGAAGGCATTCTAGGTCGACCGAACGAGGAGTACTGTGCTTGGATTTTGCAGCCGGACTCGTGGGGTGGCGCGATTGAAGTTTCGATCCTGTCAGCATATCATGGGATAGAATTCGACGTCGTGGACATCACCAATGCCATTATCATTCGATTCGGCGAGGACAGAAACTATGGCATGCGAGCGTTCTTGCTTTTCGATGGCATCCACTATGATCCATTGTATCTAGAATCGACCTCGGTCAGTTACAGGAACTCTTTCAAATATTTTATTTCTTTAACAAACCTTTAATTTTCCTTCTAGGGTGAACCACCGAAAACTATCTTCCCGATCGAGGACCAGGCTGTGTACATGCAGGCCGAGCAGCTGGCCCAGGAGGCAAAATCTTCCCGTCAGTTCACCGACGTCAACAAATTCACCCTGCGCTGCATCGATTGCGATTGCATGCTCAAGGGCCAGGTGGAGGCTCAGCAGCACGCTAAAAAGACTGGTCACGTCAACTTCGGGGAGGTTTGAGGTTCGAGTTGATTAGCAAACGAACGTTTCGATCTGTCGAGCATTTGTAGAAATTTGTATACCTCCTATATAGATTTTTATTCCCAAATAGAATACCTCTGGCCGAAACCACACACTTCGAATAAATGGACCTCCTGTTGAGGGTTCGATCGATTTCAACTGCTAGTAGTCAAACGTGGTTTTCGGATGAATCAAACCCGGTTTCGGTATTGACTCAAAATATAACAAATATTAATAGCTTTTATCACATGTTGAGGTAACATTAGGTGCGAATCTTCGACTTTGCTTGAGCTAGTTTATATTTCTTTTTTTTTTTCTTTTGGACTGAGTGAACTTCTGAAATCATGCAATTGAAAATGCATGGAAAATAAAATTAATAAATTTTTGTGTAACGTTAACATAGGCGTTTAATAAATTCACATCAAAGCAATTTCAGTGTTTGATATTTTATTTCGAAACCCCTAATTCCGGAATTCTAACACCTACAACCGAAATCCGCAGTTTACAATTTCAAAATACAAACTTCAAACATCAAGTTTCACAATTTATATTTCAGGGTTAAAACAGATATACTAGAACCGATATACACCACTTAACGAGAAATCGGGAGACACGAATAGCGCTATCTGGCGACAGAAATGGAAGTATTACACTGTGAATTTTTGCGGAGCTTTGATCAGAGGTGCCAGCTGTCGTGATTTTTCAATTGACTATCGCAAAAAGTGTGGCGTAAGATATAGAAAAGGCGGAAGTGAAATGAGTACTTTTTGAATAAATAAAAATTATAAAAAGCGCATATTGTTACAATTTTTAAAACGTTATCCAAACCCTTAAAACATCGGCAGCGGTAAGTGCTATCCTAGGTGTTAACCCGGGACACATTCTAGGTTCTTTTTTAGCTTAAGCAGCTCATTTGCGCACTAGTAAGTGCGCAAAACTGGTTTCCATTTTTGCCACTGGTGACGCTCCGATAGGTGTTGTTGTTTTTTGTTGCTATTTTCTTTTTTAATTTTTTTCTAGACACTTTAGCACCTGGAGCTGGTCATGAGCTGGTCGGTATTCAAATATGGCTCATGGCTTGCCTTTTCAATACCAAGGAGCAAAATTGAGTGTTATTATAGCTTTGACACCTGACCGCTGCTGATACTCTTAAACATCGTGATTGTAATATCACTATCGGTTTAGCGCACAGTTTTACAAAATAAAGAATGAAAAGGGAATGTTATTAGACTTCAAAGTCAAGCATTCGTAATGAACAACTTATTTATAATGACTTCATAAATTACTAGAAATAAATTTAATTACGACATTCGCGATGAAATCTGCCAGCACAGATTTTAGACTTTTGCATTGCAAATTTCCATCAGCACTTTACGAGAAAACAAACAAACTACATATTCTTAATCAAACATTTGCGCTATTAAGTTTCAACGATCCGTTTCCTAGAATATATATGTCATACAAAACGGCAAATCAAATTAAGCGGAAGCTTAATAAAAGTGTTTAAAGCTTAGCTGAAAGACGAAAATTAAATATAGATAAAAAAAATAAAAAAAATGGAAATTCAAAAATGATTATTATTAATTTTTCCTAGTTACATTTAAATAGTTTTTTTTGTGTTTTGGATTATGATTTGTTTTGTAATAGTGATGAAAAATAAAAATGTTTCATTTCAAAACCCATATACATGCCATTCGGAACCTGAGCTAAATTTTTAATCAATTTCGTCACATTCCATGGCTGGAACAGAATTTTTCCTTCTTAGTAACAACAAATGACATGATGCTTAATGAGCACACAATTTTCGTGTTGATTAAAAAAATGTGCTTAAATTTTGTTTTCTCCTTGATAATCGATTGTGTGAAACTTTTTCAGCTTTGATTTTGTATTTGTTTAGATTTTTGTTTTGCGTTCACGAGTACAAATAAATGATGGGAAATCATTAAGAAATATATCGCATTCCGATTATTCATTGAGAATCGAAAGATTTTTTTTTTTATTTATTTCAGTACAAATGGTTTAAATTTTGAAGAAAAAACAATTCTGTTTCACACATTTGTCTAAATTAATAAAAAAAACCAATTTGTGCCCTTTCAAAAAGTTAATCTGAAGCTGTAAAAATGCTGATCAGGGATGCCGTGCGAACAAATTTTCATCAATTTTTTGTTTAGTTCAGAAACACTTAAAACATTTAATTCCGCTCATTTAAGAAATGAATTCAAAATTCGCGCCACCAGCCTTCATTTCTTTCATTGTTTTCAGAAGATATGTCACAAGTCTCTTAGGCATAATTCCAAGTCCATTATCAGAAAACATGAATATTAGTTGTTAGCCTTTTGTTTTTTTTTTAGCACTGGCATTTCGGAAACGATTTGTTAGCTTTGATTTTTCAGTCAATTCATTAACTATAAACATTTAAAGTAGATTATTTTCATGTTATTGCTGGATAAAAGCTCGGTATGATATCCGTTAACCTAAGATCTGAATTTGATAAATGATCTAACAAACTTTATAGTTTGGTAATGATAAACCAATTTGTTTGAAAATGTTCAAATATTAACAAGAAACATCTAGAGTGAGGCAATAACAATACCATCTTTTAATACGAATCGTTAAAAAAACCATTTTTTGCCAAATTGAAAAGCGTCACCCGTCATCTAGTTGAGAAAAAATAACGATATTTCTACGTAAATATTTTTTTCCTTAACTTTTAGTTAACAAAATTTTTATCAACAGTTAAGCAGTTTTTTCTATTCTGACCGATAGAATTTGAAATCTTTTTCTAAAAAAACACTTTATGCGCATCCAAATCTATGTATCTTTTGAAACAATCAAATAAGGAAGGTAATTGAAAGTTATAACTCCGCTCCATATTTTGTTCAGAAATATTTACAAGTATGGAATGGGGACATTTTCTTAAACCCCTTTTTGTTTGTTTGTTGTTTCACTAAAATTTTTATGGTGCAAGAATAGAAAGAAACAATTTCATTTATTATAACTGGCATCCCTGATCAAGTCGAGTCGGAATACACGCTATTCACAAGTTAGACGAATTTCTCGAATTAGTGCTTCCATTTTGTCCGCTAGAGGATGCTGATGGTGTCGCCTTCTCATTGTATGAAGAAAATAAGTGTGGTGAATATTGATTTCAATTATATTTGGTTAAAATCTAAATTCTGAACTTAAAAATTCAATCTGAAATCTGAATCTGAAATCAGAATCTGAAATCTAAATCTGAAATCTGAATCTGAAATCTGAACCTGAAATCTGAACCTGAAATCTGAACCTGAAATCTGAATCTGAAATCTGAATCTGAAATCTGAATCTGAAATCTGAATCTGAAATCTGAAATCTGAATCTGAAATCTGAATCTGAAATCTGAATCTGAATCTGAAATCTGAATCTGAAATCTGAATCTGAAATCTGAATCTGAAATCTGAATCTGAAATCTGAATCTGAAATCTGAATCTGAAATCTGAATCTGAAATCTGAATCTGAAATCTGAATCTGAAATCTGAATCTGAAATCTGAATCTGAAATCTGAATCTGAAATCTGAATCTGAAATCTGAATCTGAAATCTGAATCTGAAATCTGAATCTGAAATCTGAATCTGAAATCTGAATCTGAAATCTGAATCTGAAATCTGAATCTGAAATCTGAATCTGAAATCTGAATCTGAAATCTGAATCTGAAATCTGAATCTGAAATCTGAATCTGAAATCTGAATCTGAAATCTGAATCTGAAATCTGAATCTGAAATCTGAATCTGAAATCTGAATCTGAAATCTGAATCTGAAATCTGAATCTGAAATCTGAATCTGAAATCTGAATCTGAAATCTGAATCTGAAATCTGAATCTGAAATCTGAATCTGAAATCTGAATCTGAAATCTGAATCTGAAATCTGAATCTGAAATCTGAATCTGAAATCTGAATCTGAAATCTGAATCTGAAATCTGAATCTGAAATCTGAATCTGAAATCTGAATCTGAAATCTGAATCTGAAATCTGAATCTGAAATCTGAATCTGAAATCTGAATCTGAAATCTGAATCTGAAATCTGAATCTGAAATCTGAATCTGAAATCTGAATCTGAAATCTGAATCTGAAATCTGAATCTGAAATCTGAATCTGAAATCTGAATCTGAAATCTGAATCTGAAATCTGAATCTGAAATCTGAATCTGAAATCTGAATCTGAAATCTGAATCTGAAATCTGAATCTGAAATCTGAATCTGAATCTGAAATCTGAATCTGAAATCTGAATCTGAAATCTGAATCTGAATCTGAAATCTGAATCTGAAATCTGAATCTGAATCTGAAATCTGAATCTGAAATCTGAATCTGAAATCTGAATCTGAAATCTGAATCTGAAATCTGAATCTGAAATCTGAATCTGAAATCTGAATCTGAAATCTGAATCTGAAATCTGAAATCTGAATCTGAAATCTGAATCTGAAATCTGAATCTGAAATCTGAAATCTGAATCTGAAATCTGAATCTGAAATCTGAATCTGAAATCTGAATCTGAAATCCGAATCTGAAATCTGAATCTGAAATCTGAATCTGAAATCTGAATCTGAAATCTGAATCTGAAATCTGAATCTGAAATCTGAATCTGAAATCTGAATCTGAAATCTGAATCTGAAATCTGAATCTGAAATCTGAATCTGAAATCTGAATCTGAAATCTGAATCTGAAATCTGATGAATCTGAAATCTGAATCTGAAATCTGAATCTGAAATCTGAATCTGAAATCTGAATCTGAAATCTGAATCTGAAATCTGAATCTGAAATCTGAATCTGAAATCTGAATCTGAAATCTGAATCTGAAATCTGAATCTGAAATCTGAATCTGAAATCTGAATCTGAAATCTGAATCTGAAATCTGAATCTGAAATCTGAATCTGAAATCTGAATCTGAAATCTGAATCTGAAATCTGAATCTGAAATCTGAATCTGAAATCTGAATCTGAAATCTGAATCTGAAATCTGAATCTGAAATCTGAATCTGAAATCTGAATCTGAAATCTGAATCTGAAATCTGAATCTGAAATCTGAATCTGAAATCTGAATCTGAAATCTGAATCTGAAATCTGAATCTGAAATCTGAATCTGAAATCTGAATCTGAAATCTGAATCTGAAATCTGAATCTGAAATCTGAATCTGAAATCTGAATCTGAAATCTGAAATCTGAAATCTGAATCTGAAATCTGAATCTGAAATCTGAATCTGAAATCTGAATCTGAAATCTGAATCTGAAATCTGAATCTGAAATCTGAATCTGAAATCTGAATCTGAAATCTGAATCTGAAATCTGAAATCTGAATCTGAAATCTGAATCTGAAATCTGAATCTGAAATCTGAATCTGAAATCTGAATCTGAAATCTGAAATCTGAATCTGAAATCTGAATCTGAAATCTGAATCTGAAATCTGAATCTGAAATCTGAATCTGAAATCTGAATCTGAAATCTGAATCTGAAATCTGAATCTGAAATCTGAATCTGAAATCTGAATCTGAAATCTGAATCTGAAATCTGAATCTGAAATCTGAATCTGAAATCTGAATCTGAAATCTGAATCTGAAATCTGAATCTGAAATCTGAATCTGAAATCTGAATCTGAAATCTGAATCTGAAATCTGAATCTGAAATCTGAATCTGAAATCTGAATCTGAAATCTGAATCTGAAATCTGAATCTGAAATCTGAATCTGAAATCTGAATCTGAAATCTGAATCTGAAATCTGAATCTGAAATCTGAAATCTGAATCTGAAATCTGAATCTGAAATCTGAATCTGAAATCTGAATCTGAAATCTGAATCTGAAATCTGAATCTGAAATCTGAATCTGAAATCTGAATCTGAAATCTGAATCTGAAATCCGAATCTGAAATCTGAATCTGAAATCTGAATCTGAAATCTGAATCTGAAATCTGAATCTGAAATCTGAATCTGAAATCTGAATCTGAAATCTGAATCTGAAATCTGAATCTGAAATCTGAATCTGAAATCTGAATCTGAAATCTGAATCTGAAATCTGAATCTGAAATCTGAATCTGAAATCTGAATCTGAAATCTGAATCTGAAATCTGAATCTGAAATCTGAATCTGAAATCTGAATCTGAAATCTGAATCTGAAATCTGAATCTGAAATCTGAATCTGAAATCTGAATCTGAAATCTGAATCTGAAATCTGAATCTGAAATCTGAATCTGAAATCTGAATCTGAAATCTGAATCTGAAATCTGAATCTGAAATCTGAATCTGAAATCTGAATCTGAAATCTGAATCTGAAATCTGAATCTGAAATCTGAATCTGAAATCTGAATCTGAAATCTGAATCTGAAATCTGAATCTGAAATCTGAATCTGAAATCTGAATCTGAAATCTGAATCTGAAATCTGAATCTGAAATCTGAATCTGAAATCTGAATCTGAAATCTTAATCTGAAATCTGAATCTGAAATCTTAATCTGAAATCTGAATCTGAAATCTGAATCTGAAATCTGAATCTGAATCTGAAATCTGAATCTGAAATCTGAATCTGAAATCTGAATCTGAAATAAGAATCTGAAATCTAAATCTGAAATCTGAATCTGAAATCTGAATCTGAAATCTGAATCTGAAATCTGAATCTGAAATCTGAATCTGAAATCTGAATCTGAAATCTGAATCTGAAATCTGAATCTGAAATCTGAATCTGAAATCTGAATCTGAAATCTGAATCTGAAATCTGAATCTGAAATCTGAATCTGAAATCTGAATCTGAAATCTGAATCTGAAATCTGAATCTGAAATCTGAATCTGAAATCTGAATCTGAAATCTGAATCTGAAATCTGAATCTGAAATCTGAATCTGAAATCTGAATCTGAAATCTGAATCTGAAATCTGAATCTGAAATCTGAATCTGAAATCTGAATCTGAAATCTGAATCTGAAATCTGAATCTGAAATCTGAATCTGAAATCTGAATCTGAAATCTGAATCTGAAATCTGAATCTGAAATCTGAATCTGAAATCTGAATCTGAAATCTGAATCTGAAATCTGAATCTGAAATCTGAATCTGAATCTGAAATCTGAATCTGAAATCTGAATCTGAAATCTTAATCTGAAATCTGAATCTGAATCAGAAATCTGAATCTGAAATCTGAATCTGAAATCTGAATCTGAAATCTGAATCTGAAATCTGAATCTGAAATCTGAATCTGAAATCTGAATCTGAAATCTTAATCTGAAATCTGAATCTGAAATCTTAATCTGAAATCTGAATCTGAAATCTGAATCTGAAATCTGAATCTGAATCTGAAATCTGAATCTGAAATCTGAATCTGAAATCTGAATCTGAAATAAGAATCTGAAATCTAAATCTGAAATCTGAATCTGAAATCTGAATCTGAAATCTGAATCTGAAATCTGAATCTGAAATCTGAATCTGAAATCTGAATCTGAAATCTGAATCTGAAATCTGAATCTGAAATCTGAATCTGAAATCTGAATCTGAAATCTGAATCTGAAATCTGAATCTGAAATCTGAATCTGAAATCTGAATCTGAAATCTGAATCTGAAATCTGAATCTGAAATCTGAATCTGAAATCTGAATCTGAAATCTGAATCTGAAATCTGAATCTGAAATCTGAATCTGAAATCTGAATCTGAAATCTGAATCTGAATCAGAAATCTGAATCTGAAATCTGAATCTGAAATCTGAATCTGAAATCTGAATCTGAAATCTGAATCTGAAATCTGAATCTGAAATCTGAATCTGAAATCTGAATCTGAAATCTGAATCTGAAATCTGAATCTGAAATCTGAAATCTGAATCTGAAATCTGAATCTGAAATCTGAATCTGAAATCTGAATCTGAAATCTGAATCTGAAATCTGAATCTGAAATCTGAATCTGAAATCTGAATCTGAAATCTGAATCTGAAATCTGAATCTAAAATCTTAATCTGAAATCTGAATCTGAAATCTGAATCTGAAATCTGAATCTGAAATCTGAATCTGAAATCTGAATCTGAAATCTGAATCTGAAATCTGAATCTGAAATCTGAATCTGAAATCTGAATCTGAAATCTGAATCTGAAATCTGAATCTGAAATCTGAATCTGAAATCTGAATCTGAAATCTGAATCTGAAATCTGAATCTGAAATCTGAATCTGAAATCTGAAATCTGAATCTGAAATCTGAATCTGAAATCTGAATCTGAAATCTGAATCTGAAATCTGAATCTGAAATCTGAATCTGAAATCTGAATCTGAAATCTGAATCTGAAATCTGAATCTGAAATCTGAATCTGAAATCTGAATCTGAAATCTGAATCTGAAATCTGAATCTGAAATCTGAATCTGAAATCTGAATCTGAAATCTGAATCTGAAATCTGAATCTGAAATCTGAATCTGAAATCTGAATCTGAAATCTGAATCTGAAATCTGAATCTGAAATCTGAATCTGAAATCTGAATCTGAAATCTGAATCTGAAATCTGAATCTGAAATCTGAATCTGAAATCTGAATCTGAAATCTGAATCTGAAATCTGAATCTGAAATCTGAATCTGAAATCTGAATCTGAAATCTGAATCTGAAATCTGAATCTGAAATCTGAATCTGAAATCTGAATCTGAAATCTGAATCTGAAATCTGAATCTGAAATCTGAATCTGAAATCTGAATCTGAAATCTGAATCTGAAATCTGAATCTGAAATCTGAATCTGAAATCTGAATCTGAAATCTGAATCTGAAATCTGAATCTGAAATCTGAATCTGAAATCTGAATCTGAAATCTGAATCTGAAATCTGAATCTGAAATCTGAATCTGAAATCTGAATCTGAAATCTGAATCTGAAATCTGAATCTGAAATCTGAATCTGAAATCTGAATCTGAAATCTGAATCTGAAATCTGAATCTGAAATCTGAATCTGAAATCTGAATCTGAAATCTGAATCTGAAATCTGAATCTGAAATCTGAATCTGAAATCTGAATCTGAAATCTCAATCTGAAATCTGAATCTGAAATCTGAATCTGAATCTGAAATCTGAATCTGAAATCTGAATCTGAAATCTGAATCTGAAATCTGAATCTGAAATCTGAATCTGAAATCTGAATCTGAAATCTGAATCTGAAATCTGAATCTGAAATCTGAATCTGAAATCTGAATCTGAAATCTGAATCTGAAATCTTAATCTGAAATCTGAATCTGAAATCTGAATCTGAAATCTGAATCTGAAATCTGAATCTGAAATCTGAATCTGAAATCTGAATCTGAAATCTGAATCTGAAATCTGAATCTGAAATCTGAATCTGAAATCTGAATCTGAATCTGAAATCTGAATCTGAAATCTGAATCTGAAATCTGAATCTGAAATCTGAATCTGAAATCTGAATCTGAAATCTGAATCTGAAATCTGAATCTGAAATCTGAATCTGAAATCTGAATCTGAAATTTGAATCTGAAATCTGAATCTGAAATCTGAATCTGAAATCTGAATCTGAAATCTGAATCTGAAATCTGAATCTGAATCTGAAATCTGAATCTGAAATCTGAATCTGAAATCTAAATCTGAAATCTGAATCTGAAATCTGAATCTGAAATCTGAATCTGAAATCTGAATCTGAAATCTGAATCTGAAATCTGAATCTGAAATCTGAATCTGAAATCTGGATCTGAAATCTGAATCTGAAATCTGAATCTGAAATCTGAATCTGAAATCTGAATCTGAAATCTGAATCTGAAATCTGAATCTGAAATCTGAATCTGAAATCTGAATCTGAATCTGAAATCTGAATCTGAAATCTGAATCTGAAATCTTAATCTGAAATCTGAATCTGAAATCTGAATCTGAAATCTGAATCTGAAATCTGAATCTGAAATCTGAATCTGAAATCTGAATCTGAAATCTGAATCTGAAATCTGAATCTGAAATCTGAATCTGAAATCTGAATCTGAAATCAGAATCTAAAATCAGATTCTGAAATCTGAATCTGAAATCTGAATCTGGAATCTGAATCTGAAATCTGAATCTGAAATCTGAATCTGAAATCTGAATCTGAAATCTGAATCTGAAATCTGAATCTGAAATCTGAATCTGAAATCTGAATCTGAAATCTGAATCTGAAATCTGAATCTGAAATCTGAATCTGAAATCTGAATCTGAAATCTGAATCTGAAATCTCAATCTGAAATCTGAATCTGAAATCTCAATCTGAAATCTGAATCTGAAATCTGAATCTGAAATCTCAATCTGAAATCTGAATCTGAAATCTGAATCTGAATCTGAAATCTGAATCTGAAATCTGAATCTGAAATCTGAATCTGAAATCTGAAATCTGAATCTGAAATCTGAATCTGAAATCTGAATCTGAAATCTGAATCTGAAATCTGAATCTGAAATCTGAATCTGAAATCTGAATCTGAAATCTGAATCTGAAATCTGAATCTGAAATCTGAATCTGAAATCTGAATCTGAAATCTGAATCTGAAATCTGAATCTGAAATCTGAATCTGAAATCTGAATCTGAAATCTGAATCTGAAATCTGAATCTGAAATCTGAATCTGAAATCTGAATCTGAAATCTGAATCTGAAATCTGAATCTGAAATCTGAATCTGAAATCTGAATCTGAAATCTGAATCTGAAATCTGAATCTGAAATCTGAATCTGAAATCTGAATCTGAAATCTGAATCTGAAATCTGAATCTGAAATCTGAATGAAATCTGAAATCTGAATCAGAAATCTGAATCTGAAATCTGAATCTGAAATCTGAATCTGAAATCTGAATCTGAAATCTGAATCTGAAATCTGAATCTGAAATCTGAATCTGAAATCTGAATCTGAAATCTGAATCTGAAATCTGAATCTGAAATCTGAATCTGAAATCTGAATCTGAAATCTGAATCTGAAATCTGAATCTGAAATCTGAATCTGAAATCTGAATCTGAAATCTGAATCTGAAATCTGAATCTGAAATCTGAATCTGAAATCTGAATCTGAAATCTGAATCTGAAATCTGAATCTGAAATCTGAATCTGAAATCTGAATCTGAAATCTGAATCTGAAATCTGAATCTGAAATCTGAATCTGAAATCTGAATCTGAAATCTGAATCTGAAATCTGAATCTGAAATCTGAATCTGAAATCTGAATCTGAAATCTGAATCTGAAATCTGAATCTGAAATCTGAATCTGAAATCTGAATCTGAAATCTGAATCTGAAATCTGAATCTGAAATCTGAATCTGAAATCTGAATCTGAAATCTGAATCTGAAATCTGAATCTGAAATCTGAATCTGAAATCTGAATCTGAAATCTGAATCTGAAATCTGATCTGAAATCTGAAATCTGAATCTGAAATCTGAATCTGAAATCTGAATCTGAAATCTGAATCTGAAATCTGAATCTGAAATCTGAATCTGAAATCTGAATCTGAAATCTGAATCTGAAATCTGAATCTGAATCTGAAATCTGAATCTGAAATCTGAATCTGAAATCTGAATCTGAAATCTGAATCTGAAATCTGAATCTGAAATCTGAATCTGAAATCTGAATCTGAAATCTGAATCTGAAATCTGAATCTGAAATCTGAATCTGAAATCTGAATCTGAAATCTGAATCTGAAATCTGAATCTGAAATCTGAATCTGAAATCTGAATCTGAAATCTGAATCTGAAATCTGAATCTGAAATCTGAATCTGAAATCTGAATCTGAAATCTGAATCTGAAATCTGAATCTGAAATCTGAATCTGAAATCTGAATCTGAAATCTGAATCTGAAATCTGAATCTGAAATCTGAATCTGAAATCTGAATCTGAAATCTGAATCTGAAATCTGAATCTGAAATCTGAATCTGAAATCTGAATCTGAAATCTGAATCTGAAATCTGAATCTGAAATCTGAAATCTGAATCTGAAATCTGAATCTGAAATCTGAATCTGAAATCTGAATCTGAAATCTGAATCTGAAATCTGAATCTGAAATCTGAATCTGAAATCTGAATCTGAAATCTGAATCTGAAATCTGAATCTGAAATCTGAATCTGAAATCTGAATCTGAAATCTGAATCTGAAATCTGAATCTGAAATCTGAATCTGAAATCTGAATCTGAAATCTGAATCTGAAATCTGAATCTGAAATCTGAATCTGAAATCTGAATCTGAAATCTGAATCTGAAATCTGAATCTGAAATCTGAATCTGAAATCTGAATCTGAAATCTGAATCTGAAATCTGAATCTGAAATCTGAATCTGAAATCTGAATCTGAAATCTGAATCTGAAATCTGAATCTGAAATCTGAATCTGAAATCTGAATCTGAAATCTGAATCTGAAATCTGAATCTGAAATCTGAATCTGAAATCTGAATCTGAAATCTGAATCTGAAATCTGAATCTGAAATCTGAATCTGAAATCTGAATCTGAAATCTGAATCTGAAATCTGAATCTGAAATCTGAATCTGAAATCTGAATCTGAAATCTGAATCTGACATCTGAATCTGAAATCTGAATCTGAAATCTGAATCTGAAATCTGAATCTGAAATCTGAATCTGAAATCTGAATCTGAAATCTGAATCTGAAATCTGAATCTGAAATCTGAATCTGAAATCTGAATCTGAAATCTGAATCTGAAATCTGAATCTGAAATCTGAATCTGAAATCTGAATCTGAAATCTGAATCTGAAATCTGAATCTGAAATCTGAATCTGAAATCTGAATCTGAAATCTGAATCTGAAATCTGAATCTGAAATCTGAATCTGAAATCTGAATCTGAAATCTGAATCTGAAATCTGAATCTGAAATCTGAATCTGAAATCTGAATCTGAAATCTGAATCTGAAATCTGAATCTGAAATCTGAATCTGAAATCTGAATCTGAAATCTGAATCTGAAATCTGAATCTGAAATCTGAATCTGAAATCTGAATCTGAAATCTGAATCTGAAATCTGAATCTGAAATCTGAATCTGAAATCTGAATTCTGAAATCTGAATCTGAAATCTGAATCTGAAATCTGAATCTGAAATCTGAATCTGAAATCTGAATCTGAAATCTGAATCTGAAATCTGAATCTGAAATCTGAATCTGAAATCTTAATCTGAAATCTGAATCTGAAATCTGAATCTGAATCTGAAATCTGAATCTGAAATCTGAATCTGAAATCTGAATCTGAAATCTGAATCTGAAATCTGAATCTGAAATCTGAATCTGAAATCTGAATCTGAAATCTGAATCTGAAATCTGAATCTGAAATCTGAATCTGAAATCTGAATCTGAAATCTGAATCTGAAATCTGAATCTGAAATCTGAATCTGAAATCTGAATCTGAAATCTGAATCTGAAATCTGAATCTGAAATCTGAATCTGAAATCTGAATCTGAAATCTGAATCTGAAATCTGAATCTGAAATCTGAATCTGAAATCTGAATCTGAAATCTGAATCTGAAATCTGAATCTGAAATCTGAATCTGAAATCTGAATCTGAAATCTGAATCTGAAATCTGAATCTGAAATCTGAATCTGAATCTGAAATCTGATTCTGAAATCTGAATCTGAAATCTGAATCTGAATCTGAAATCTGAATCTGAAATCTGAATCTGAAATCAGAATCTGAAATCTGAATCTGAAATCTGAATCTGAAATCTGAATCTGAAATCTGAATCTGAAATCTGAATCTGAAATCTGAATCTGAAATCTGAATCTGAAATCTGAATCTGAAATCTGAATCTGAAATCTGAATCTGAAATCTGAATCTGAAATCTGAATCTGAAATCTGAATCTGAAATCTGAATCTGAAATCTGAATCTGAAATCTGAATCTGAAATCTGAATCTGAAATCTGAATCTGAAATCTGAATCTGAAATCTGAATCTGAAATCTGAATCTGAAATCTGAATCTGAAATCTGAATCTGAAATCTGAATCTGAAATCTGAATCTGAAATCTGAATCTGAAATCTGAATCTGAAATCTGAATCTGAAATCTGAATCTGAAATCTGAATCTGAAATCTGAATCTGAAATCTGAATCTGAAATCTGAATCTGAAATCTGAATCTGAAATCTGAATCTGAAATCTGAATCTGAAATCTGAATCTGAAATCTGAATCTGAAATCTGAATCTGAAATCTGAATCTGAAATCTGAATCTGAAATCTGAATCTGAAATCTGAAATCTGAATGAAATCTGAATCTGAATCAGAAATCTGAATCTGAAATCTGAATCTGAAATCTGAATCTGAAATCTGAATCTGAAATCTGAATCTGAAATCTGAATCTGAAATCTGAATCTGAAATCTGAATCTGAATGTGAAATCTGAATCTGAAATCTGAATCTGAAATCTGAATCTGAAATCTGAATCTGAAATCTGAATCTGAAATCTGAATCTGAAATCTGAATCTGAAATCTGAATCTGAAATCTGAATCTGAAATCTGAATCTGAAATCTGAATCTGAAATCTGAATCTGAAATCTGAATCTGAAATCTGAATCTGAAATCTGAATCTGAAATCTGAATCTGAAATCTGAATCTGAAATCTGAATCTGAAATCTGAATCTGAAATCTGAATCTGAAATCTGAATCTGAAATCTGAAATCTGAATCTGAAATCGTGAATCTGAAATCTGAATCTGAAATCTGAATCTGAAATCTGAATCTGAAATCTGAATCTGAAATCTGAATCTGAAATCTGAATCTGAAATCTGAATCTGAAATCTGAATCTGAAATCTGAATCTGAAATCTGAATCTGAAATCTGAATCTGAAATCTGAATCTGAAATCTGAATCTGAAATCTGAATCTGAAATCTGAATCTGAAATCTGAATCTGAAATCTGAATCTGAAATCTGAATCTGAAATCTGAATCTGAAATCTGAATCTGAAATCTGAATCTGAATCTGAATCTGAAATCTGAATCTGAAATCTGAATCTGAAATCTGAATCTGAAATCTGAATCTGAAATCTGAATCTGAAATCTGAATCTGAAATCTGAATCTGAAAAATCTGAATCTGAAATCTGAATCTGAAATCTGAATCTGAAATCTGAATCTGAAATCTGAATCTGAAATCTGAATCTGAAATCTGAATCTGAAATCTGAATCTGAAATCTGAATCTGAAATCTGAATCTGAAATCTGAATCTGAAATCTGAATCTGAAATCTGAATCTGAAATCTGAATCTGAAATCTGAATCTGAAATCTGAATCTGAAATCTGAATCTGAATCTGAATCTGAAATCTGAATCTGAAATCTGAATCTGAAATCTGAATCTGAAATCTGAATCTGAAATCTGAATCTGAAATCTGAATCTGAAATCTGAATCTGAAATCTGAATCTGAAATCTGAATCTGAAATCTGAATCTGAAATCTGAATCTGAAATCTGAATCTGAAATCTGAATCTGAAATCTGAATCTGAAATCTGAATCTGAAATCTGAATCTGAAATCTGAATCTGAAATCTGAATCTGAAATCTGAATCTGAAATCTGAATCTGAAATCTGAATCTGAAATCTGAATCTGAAATCTGAATCTGAAATCTGAATCTGAAATCTGAATCTGAAATCTGAATCTGAAATCTGAATCTGAAATCTGAATCTGAAATCTGAATCTGAAATCTGAATCTGAAATCTGAATCTGAAATCTGAATCTGAAATCTGAATCTGAAATCTGAATCTGAAATCTGAATCTGAAATCTGAATCTGAAATCTGAATCTGAAATCTGAATCTGAAATCTGAATCTGAAATCTGAATCTGAAATCTGAATCTGAAATCTGAATCTGAAATCTGAATCTGAAATCTGAATCTGAAATCTGAATCTGAAATCTGAATCTGAAATCTGAATCTGAAATCTGAATCTGAAATCTGAATCTGAAATCTGAATCTGAAATCTGAATCTGAAATCTGAATCTGAAATCTGAATCTGAAATCTGAATCTGAAATCTGAATCTGAAATCTGAATCTGAAATCTGAATCTGAAATCTGAATCTGAAATCTGAATCTGAAATCTGAATCTGAAATCTGAATCTGAAATCTGAATCTGAAATCTGAATCTGAAATCTGAATCTGAAATCTGAATCTGAAATCTGAATCTGAAATCTGAATCTGAAATCTGAATCTGAAATCTGAATCTGAAATCTGAATCTGAAATCTGAATCTGAAATCTGAATCTGAAATCTGAATCTGAAATCTGAATCTGAAATCTGAATCTGAAATCTGAATCTGAAATCTGAATCTGAAATCTGAATCTGAAATCTGAATCTGAAATCTGAATCTGAAATCTGAATCTGAAATCTGAATCTGAAATCTGAATCTGAAATCTGAATCTGAAATCTGAATCTGAAATCTGAATCTGAAATCTGAATCTGAAATCTGAATCTGAAATCTGAATCTGAAATCTGAATCTGAAATCTGAATCTGAAATCTGAATCTGAAATCTGAATCTGAAATCTGAATCTGAAATCTGAATCTGAAATCTGAATCTGAAATCTGAATCTGAAATCTGAATCTGAAATCTGAATCTGAAATCTGAATCTGAAATCTGAATCTGAAATCTGAATCTGAAATCTGAATCTGAAATCTGAATCTGAAATCTGAATCTGAAATCTGAATCTGAAATCTGAATCTGAAATCTGAATCTGAAATCTGAATCTGAAATCTGAATCTGAAATCTGAATCTGAAATCTGAATCTGAAATCTGAATCTGAAATCTGAATCTGAAATCTGAATCTGAAATCTGAATCTGAAATCTGAATCTGAAATCTGAATCTGAAATCTGAATCTGAAATCTGAATCTGAAATCTGAATCTGAAATCTGAATCTGAAATCTGAATCTGAAATCTGAATCTGAAATCTGAATCTGAAATCTGAATCTGAAATCTGAATCTGAAATCTGAATCTGAAATCTGAATCTGAAATCTGAATCTGAAATCTGAATCTGAAATCTGAATCTGAAATCTGAATCTGAATCTGAAATCTGAATCTGAAATCTGAATCTGAAATCTGAATCTGAAATCTGAATCTGAAATCTGAATCTGAAATCTGAATCTGAAATCTGAATCTGAAATCTGAATCTGAAATCTGAATCTGAAATCTGAATTCTGAAATCTGAATCTGAAATCTGAATCTGAAATCTGAATCTGAAATCTGAATCTGAAATCTGAATCTGAAATCTGAATCTGAAATCTGAATCTGAAATCTGAATCTGAAATCTGAATCTGAAATCTGAATCTGAAATCTAATCTGAAATCTGAATCTGAAATCTGAATCTGAAATCTGAATCTGAAATCTGAATCTGAAATCTGAATCTGAAATCTGAATCTGAAATCTGAATCTGAAATCTGAATCTGAAATCTGAATCTGAAATCTGAATCTGAAATCTGAATCTGAAATCTGAATCTGAAATCTGAATCTGAAATCTGAATCTGAAATCTGAATCTGAAATCTGAATCTGAAATCTGAATCTGAAATCTGAATCTGAAATCTGAATCTTGAAATCTGAATCTGACATCTGAATCTGAAATCTGAATCTGAAATCTGAATCTGAAATCTGAATCTGAAATCTGAATCTGAAATCTGAATCTGAAATCTGAATCTGAAATCTGAATCTGAAATCTGAATCTGAAATCTGAATCTGAAATCTGAATCTGAAATCTGAATCTGAAATCTGAATCTGAAATCTGAATCTGAAATCTGAATCTGAAATCTGAATCTGAAATCTGAATCTGAATCTGAATCTGAAATCTGAATCTGAAATCTGAATCTGAAATCTGAATCTGAAATCTGAATCTGAAATCTGAATCTGAAATCTGAATCTGAAATCTGAATCTGAAATCTGAATCTGAAATCTGAATCTGAAATCTGAATCTGAAATCTGAATCTGAAATCTGAATCTGAAATCTGAATCTGAAATCTGAATCTGAAATCTGAATCTGAAATCTGAATCTGAAATCTGAATCTGAAATCTGAATCTGAAATCTGAATCTGAAATCTGAATCTGAAATCTGAATCTGAAATCTTAATCTGAAATCTGAATCTGAAATCTTAATCTGAAATCTGAATCTGAAATCTGAATCTGAATCTGAAATCTGAATCTGAAATCTGAATCTGAAATCAGAATCTGAAATCAGAATCTGAAATCTGAATCTGAAATCTGAATCTGAAATCTGAATCTGAAATCTGAATCTGAAATCTGAATCTGAAATCTGAATCTGAAATCTGAATCTGAAATCTGAATCTGAAATCTGAATCTGAAATCTGAATCTGAAATCTGAATCTGAAATCTGAATCTGAAATCTGAATCTGAAATCTGAATCTGAAATCTGAATCTGAAATCTGAATCTGAAATCTGAATCTGAAATCTGAATCTGAAATCTGAATCTGAAATCTGAATCTGAAATCTGAATCTGAAATCTGAATCTGAAATCTGAATCTGAAATCTGAATCTGAAATCTGAATCTGAAATCTGAATCTGAAATCTGAATCTGAAATCTGAATCTGAATCTGAATCTGATTCTGAAATCTGAATCTGAAATCTGAATCTGAATCTGAAATCTGAATCTGAAATCTGAATCTGAAATCAGAATCTGAAATCTAAATCTGAAATCTGAATCTGAAATCTGAATCTGAAATCTGAATCTGAAATCTGAATCTGAAATCTGAATCTGAAATCTGAATCTGAAATCTGAATCTGAAATCTGAATCTGAAATCTGAATCTGAAATCTGAATCTGAAATCTGAATCTGAAATCTGAATCTGAAATCTGAATCTGAAATCTGAATCTGAATCTGAATCTGAATCTGAAATCTGAATCTGAAATCTGAATCTGAAATCTGAATCTGAAATCTGAATCTGAAATCTGAATCTGAAATCTGAATCTGAAATCTGAATCTGAAATCTGAATCTGAAATCTGAATCTGAAATCTGAATCTGAAATCTGAATCTGAAATCTGAATCTGAAATCTGAATCTGAAATCTGAATCTGAAATCTGAATCTGAAATCTGAATCTGAAATCTGAATCTGAAATCTGAATCTGAAATCTGAATCTGAAATCTGAATCTGAAATCTGAATCTGAAATCTGAATCTGAAATCTGAATCTGAAATCTGAATCTGAAATCTGAATCTGAAATCTGAATCTGAAATCTGAATCTGAAATCTGAATCTGAAATCTGAATCTGAAATCTGAATCTGAAATCTGATCTGAAATCTGAATGAAATCTGAATCTGAATCAGAAATCTGAATCTGAAATCTGAATCTGAAATCTGAATCTGAAATCTGAATCTGAAATCTGAATCTGAAATCTGAATCTGAAATCTGAATCTGAAATCTGAATCTGAAATGTGAAATCTGAATCTGAAATCTGAATCTGAAATCTGAATCTGAAATCTGAATCTGAAATCTGAATCTGAAATCTGAATCTGAAATCTGAATCTGAAATCTGAATCTGAAATCTGAATCTGAAATCTGAATCTGAAATCTGAATCTGAAATCTGAATCTAAAATCTTAATCTGAAATCTGAATCTGAAATCTGAATCTGAAATCTGAATCTGAAATCTGAATCTGAAATCTGAATCTGAAATCTGAATCTGAAATCTGAATCTGAAATCTGAAATCTGAATCTAAAATGTGAATCTGAAATCTGAATCTGAAATCTGAATCTGAAATCTGAATCTGAAATCTGAATCTGAAATCTGAATCTGAAATCTGAATCTGAAATCTGAATCTGAAATCTGAATCTGAAATCTGAATCTGAAATCTGAATCTGAAATCTGAATCTGAAATCTGAATCTGAAATCTGAATCTGAAATCTGAATCTGAAATCTGAATCTGAAATCTGAATCTGAAATCTGAATCTGAAATCTGAATCTGAAATCTGAATCTGAAATCTGAATCTGAAATCTGAATCTGAAATCTGAATCTGAAATCTGAATCTGAAATCTGAATCTGAAATCTGAATCTGAAATCTGAATCTGAAATCTGAATCTGAAATCTGAATCTGAAATCTGAATCTGAAATCTGAATCTGAAATCTGAATCTGAAATCTGAATCTGAAATCTGAATCTGAAATCTGAATCTGAAATCTGAATCTGAAATCTGAATCTGAAATCTGAATCTGAAATCTGAATCTGAAATCTGAATCTGAAATCTGAATCTGAAATCTGAATCTGAAATCTGAATCTGAAATCTGAATCTGAAATCTGAATCTGAAATCTGAATCTGAAATCTGAATCTGAAATCTGAATCTGAAATCTGAATCTGAAATCTGAATCTGAAATCTGAATCTGAAATCTGAATCTGAAATCTGAATCTGAAATCTGAATCTGAAATCTGAATCTGAAATCTGAATCTGAAATCTGAATCTGAATCTGAATCTGAAATCTGAATCTGAAATCTGAATCTGAAATCTGAATCTGAAATCTGAATCTGAAATCTGAATCTGAAATCTGAATCTGAAATCTGAATCTGAAATCTGAATCTGAAATCTGAATCTGAAATCTGAATCTGAAATCTGAATCTGAAATCTGAATCTGAAATCTGAATCTGAAATCTCAATCTGAAATCTGAATCTGAAATCTGAATCTGAAATCTGAATCTGAAATCTGAATCTGAAATCTGAATCTGAAATCTGAATCTGAAATCTGAATCTGAAATCTGAATCTGAAATCTGAATCTGAAATCTGAATGAAATCTGAATCTGAATCAGAAATCTGAATCTGAAATCTGAATCTGAAATCTGAATCTGAAATCTGAATCTGAAATCTGAATCTGAAATCTTAATCTGAAATCTGAATCTGAAATCTGAATCTGAAATCTGAATCTGAAATCTGAATCTGAAATCTGAATCTGAAATCTGAATCTGAAATCTGAATCTGAAATCTGAATCTGAAATCTGAATCTGAAATCTGAATCTGAAATCTGAATCTGAAATCTGAATCTGAAATCTGAATCTGAAATCTGAATCTGAAATCTGAATCTGAAATCTGAATCTGAAATCTGAATCTGAAATCTGAATCTGAAATCTGAATCTGAAATCTGAATCTGAAATCTGAATCTGAAATCTGAATCTGAAATCTGAATCTGAAATCTGAATCTGAAATCTGAATCTGAAATCTGAATCTGAAATCTGAATCTGAAATCTGAATCTGAAATCTGAATCTGAAATCTGAATCTGATTCTGAAATCTGAATCTGAAATCTGAATCTGAAATCTGAATCTGAAATCTGAATCTGAAATCTGAATCTGAAATCTGAATCTGAAATCTGGATCTGAAATCTGAATTTGAAATCTGAATCTGAAATCTGAATCTGAAATCTGAATCTGAAATCTGAATCTGAAATCTGAATCTGAAATCTGAATCTGAAATCTGAATCTGAAATCTGAATCTGAAATCTGAATCTGAATCTGAAATCTGAATCTGAAATCTGAATCTGAAATCTTAATCTGAATCTGAATCTGAAATCTGAGTCTGAAATCTGAATCTGAAATCTGAATCTGAAATCTGAATCTGAAATCTGAATCTGAAATCTGAATCTGAAATCTGAATCTGAAATCTGAATCTGAAATCTGAATCTGAAATCAGAATCTAAAATCAGATTCTGAAATCTGAATCTGAAATCTGAATCTGGAATCTGAATCTGAAATCTGAATCTGAAATCTGAATCTGAAATCAGAATCTAAAATCAGATTCTGAAATCTGAATCTGAAATCTGAATCTGAAATCTGAATCTGAAATCTGAATCTGAAATCTGAATCTGAATCTGAATCTGAATCTGAATCTGAAATCTGAATCTGAAATCTGAATCTGAAATCTCAATCTGAAATCTGAATCTGAAATCTGAATCTGAAATCTCAATTTGAAATCTGAATCTGAAATCTGAATCTGAATCTGAAATCTGAATCTGAAATCTGAAATCTGAATCTGAAATCTGAATCTGAAATCTGAATCTGAAATCTGAATCTGAAATCTGAATCTGAAATCTGAATCTGAAATCTGAATCTGAAATCTGAATCTGAAATCGGAATCTGAAATCTGAATCTGAAATCTGAATCTGAAATCTGAATCTGAAATCTGAATCTGAAATCTGAATCTGAAATCTGAATCTGAAATCTGAATCTGAAATCTGAATCTGAAATCTGAATCTGAAATCTGAATCTGAAATCTGAATCTGAAATCTGAATCTGAAATCTGAATCTGAAATCTGAATCTGAATCTGAATCTGAAATCTGAATCTGAAATCTGAATCTGAAATCTGAATCTGAAATCTGAATCTGAAATCTGAATCTGAAATCTGAATCTGAAATCTGAATCTGAAATCTGAATCTGAAATCTGAATCTGAAATCTGAATCTGAAATCTGAATCTGAAATCTGAATCTGAAATCTGAATCTGAAATCTGAATCTGAAATCTGAATCTGAAATCTGAATCTGAAATCTGAATCTGAAATCTGAATCTGAAATCTGAATCTGAAATCTGAATCTGAAATCTGAATCTGAAATCTGAATCTGAAATCTGAATCTGAAATCTGAATCTGAAATCTGAATCTGAAATCTGAATCTGAAATCTGAATCTGAAATCTGAATCTGAAATCTGAATCTGAAATCTGAATCTGAAATCTGAATCTGAAATCTGAATCTGAAATCTGAATCTGAAATCTGAATCTGAAATCTGAATCTGAAATCTGAATCTGAAATCTGAATCTGAAATCTGAATCTGAAATCTGAATCTGAAATCTGAATCTGAAATCTGAATCTGAAATCTGAATCTGAAATCTGAATCTGAAATCTGAATCTGAAATCTGAATCTGAAATCTGAATCTGAAATCTGAATCTGAAATCTGAATGAAATCTGAATCTGAATCAGAAATCTGAATCTGAAATCTGAATCTGAAATCTGAATCTGGAAATCTGAATCTGAAATCTTAATCTGAAATCTGATGAATCTGAAATCTGAATCTGAAATCTGAAATCTGAATCTGAAATCTGAATCTGAAATCTGAATCTGAAATCTGAATCTGAAATCTGAATCTGAAATCTGAATCTGAAATCTGAATCTGAAATCTGAATCTGAAATCTTAATCTGAAATCTGAATCTGAAATCTGAATCTGAAATCTGAATCTGAAATCTGAATCTGAAATCTGAATCTGAAATCTGAATCTGAAATCTGAAATCTGAATCTAAAATCTGAAATCTGAAATCTGAATCTGAAATCTGAATCTGAAATCTGAATCTGAAATCTGAATCTGAAATCTGAATCTGAAATCTGAATCTGAAATCTGAATCTGAAATCTGAATCTGAAATCTGAATCTGAAATCTGAATCTGAAATCTGAATCTGAAATCTGAATCTGAAATCTGAATCTGAAATCTGAATCTGAAATCTGAATCTGAAATCTGAATCTGAAATCTGAATCTGAAATCTGAATCTGAAATCTGAATCTGAAATCTGAATCTGAAATCTGAATCTGAAATCTGAATCTGAAATCTGAATCTGAAATCTGAATCTGAAATCTGAATCTGAAATCTGAATCTGAAATCTGAATGAAATCTGAATCTGAATCAGAAATCTGAATCTGAAATCTGAATCTGAAATCTGAATCTGAAATCTGAATCTGAAATCTGAATCTGAAATCTGAATCTGAAATCTGAATCTGAAATCTGAATCTGAAATCTGAATCTGAAATCTGAATCTGAAATCTGAATCTGAAATCTGAATCTGAAATCTGAATCTGAAATCTGAATCTGAAATCTGAATCTGAAATCTGAATCTGAAATCTGAAATCTGAATCTGAAATCTGAATCTGAAATCTGAATCTGAAATCTGAATCTGAAATCTGAATCTGAAATCTGAATCTGAAATCTGAATCTGAAATCTGAATCTGAAATCTAAATCTGAAATCTGAATCTGAAATCTGAATCTGAAATCTGAATCTGAAATCTGAATCTGAAATCTGAATCTGAAATCTGAATCTGAAATCTGAATCTGAAATCTGAATCTGAAATCTGAATCTGAAATCTGAAATCTGAATCTAAAATCTGAATCTGA